>NC_056588.1:15461063-15761063 GCF_018340385.1 Cyprinus carpio | reverse complement strand
TGTCTTCATCGCGATCTAACATGCAGCGAACTGGCCGCTTGGTCCTAAAAAAAAAGGCCAAACTAAATGTTTACCCTTCACATTGTCACATATGACATCACTTTATGTAAGTAGGCACATTGTAACATTAGTTTGTGTTGTAAATATTAATACGTATATGCAGCAACAGCAACCACCGTGGACAGAATGGTGCTCCGACTTTCTTTTCCTCCAAATCCTCCTCCCATCCTCTTCACACGACACACCACCCGGTTGGCAGGCACTCCCAAAGCTTTAGCCACTAGGGCCTGAGGCAAACACAGCACATTATTTGCCTTAAGACAGTCCGATAAACACTATATATAGCATCATTAATAATCCTATCATATTTTTGTTACTACTCTAATTAATTAACCATTTTATATGAGAGGATCTATCTATCTATCTATCTATCTATCTATCTATCTATCTGTCTGTCTGTCTGTCTGTCTGTCTGTCTGTCTGAAGGTTTTTCTGATTTGGGCTTGCAAAATCTTCTATCATGACTTATTTAATTTTTTTTTAATTATTATATGTTTTTTTTTTTTACTTATTTTTTTTTCTATTATTATATTATTTTTAAATAGATTTATATGAATTAAATATTTTTAATATTTTAAATTAAATAATAAAATAAAAAAAATATTTGTAAAATTTTACAAATACATTTCAGATATTACATTTTCAGATACAATTAACAACACAATTTTCAGATATGATTAAAATTTCTATATTTTTTCAAGCTACCATCACCATTCTTATGTCTTGCACCAGTTCCCTACAGAGAGTGATTTCTTTTGTTTACTTGAGTCTTGGAGGCCGCCTGTGTGGACACAAACAGCTCCATTTCTCCATCCTCTCCACGAGGGACAGCCACCGTGCAATTAGTCTCCAGATAAAACTGTTCCTGTCCTCCAATGTGCATCTTACCTGCAGAATCACATATTTAGAGCCAGCTCATGAAATGAAAGAGGAACATGTCTGAACAAGAATCATTTAAGGTATGGTGTAAACTGCAGATCTACCACAGAATTAATGCAGAGAACAGACTGTCTGTTTCATGAAAAACAATGTGAATCTTTTATTAGATAACTTCTATTTTTCAGAAAGAGGCTTGATGCAGTGTGTCACTATCATTTTAAATAAAAAACTTGGTTATACCATGCAGGATGTGATCAGAGTCTTTGAATCCTTGTGCAACATCTCCTCTCTCCATACTTCTCACCGGCTGATAGAAGGACTTGTTGGCAATGGCATCCTGTTGGAAAGAGTGAACACAAACATTAGCAAACCAGTCAAGCTTATCTTTATGTGTTATGTGTTTTTTTGTACAAGCGGTTTCCCTGAAAACCTTGTAATATCCTGTTATGTAATGATGAGAGCAGGAAAAGCACTAAGCAATAGTGAAAGGTCAGAGCAGAGCACTAAAAGTTTTGCAATGATATTGTAGATCAGTTGTTTTGAAACCAAAAAATATTTTCAGTCCTATGAGGATCACATTTCAGGGTTTCATTTTTGGTGTTAATGTGCCATTTACTCTTCTGTCTCCTGTTTAGGTCTTTTGTTTTTCAGCTCTGTGGGCTGAAGTCTGGTCAGATGTGCCCAGTTTTGTGTTACTTTCACATTTTTTGTAAATAAAGACCATTTTGAAAACTTACTGGCTGTGCTGCATTTGGGCTTTGTACACCGCACATGACAAAACCATGGGCCATGTGTGTGTGTGGTGAGTGTATGTGTGAACATTGGAAAAAATACAGACCTGAATGGTGACAATCACAGGATGCAGTTCTTCATAGCTGATCTTCACAGCTTTGGCTGCTCTCTGAGCATGTGCCTGTGTGTCTGCCACAATGGCCCCCACTATATGTCCAACACATGTCACCTAGCATGAAAAATCATTGTGAGGAACAAACCCATAAACTCTACAGGACTATAAAAAAACTGACAAATCATACGCATTTGACATCAATTAATCAAAAGTTTGGGGTTTGTAAAAATGTTAAATGTTTTTGCTCATCAAGGCTGCATTTATTTAATGAAAAACACAGCAATATTGTGAAATACTATTAAACTTTAAAATAACAATTTTCTACTTTAATATATTTTAAACTTTAATCCTATGACAAAAAGTTGAATTTTCAGCAGCCATTACTCCTGTCTTCAGTGTCTCATGATCCTTCAGAAATAATTCTGATATGTTGATTTATTTCTTAGGTAACATTTCTTATTATTATCAATGGTGAAAACAGTTTTAGCTGCAATATTTTTCGAAGAAACTGTGATTTTTTTCAGGATTCTTTGAGAGATAAGAATAGTATTCATTTGTGATAGAAAGAAGTCCTTAAAAATTCTTTACTGTCATTTTCAATTAATTGTATGAACAGATTAATTCTTCATGTAATAAATTACATTTGCTGAGTAAAAGAATGTTAAAAAAATAAATAAATATAAAATCTTACTGACCCAAAGTTTTGAAAAGCAGCAGTTTTTGTCAATGTCACGTATCAAAGACATATCAAACATTTAAATAATTGAAGTATATCACAACAGCAATGCATTTTTTTCATAATTGTGAATCAATTTCTCATGAATGAGGCTTTATATTGCACAGAGTGACAGTAAATCTAACAAAGTGACTAACTGACAATAAACTTTTTTTTTCACTCTGAGATGTAAACAGGCTTCCATAACAAACAGCAATAATGGTATCAGCTGCTAATGTGTGACATTTTATAGGGTAGATTAAGATTATTTTTTAACTTTGCTACGTCCTAGATGCTCAAACATTAAATCACATGTCAAAGTAAAACCACAAAAAAAAAATAATACCACAAAAAAAAAACCCCCTAACAAAAAAATTGCCTACAATGCAATCACGTGAGATGCATGTGAGATACATTTTGCATGGGAATCCATAAACATCTATCACAAATGCATGATGCCATTTACTACCAAGTGATACATTTTGTATTTTGTGTAAGAAATTGCGTTGCGTTATGGCTACCTTATGTTAAAAACTGGTTCTAAAAGGCAAATACTGTCATAATCAATTTAATAGCTGTCTGTGTAAAAAACATCTTTCTTTATAAATACTGCACAGAGAATTCACTTAAAATATAGAAAATAAAAAACACCTTATCATCTGCAAAAACTGTCTCGTCATTAAAGACAGGTCCTGTCAAGTTACTTCCTGGGATGTCTTTAGCAGATATAAATGCAACCACTCCAGGAACTTCCATTGCATCAGAGGTGTCAATGGATCTACAATGACATACACACATAGCTAACACCTAATCATGGGTAATCACTGTCTCAAGTCACAACAAAGTTCAGAACTGAAACTTTTATGACACGTGAGTCATAAAAACAATGTAGGTTCTCAACAACATCAATGTGCATGTGAAAAGTCATATACTTAGCTTTAACCCAACACTAAATCATTCTAAAACATGATGTGTGTCTTTTTCAACTAACTTTATGAGTGCGTGAGCTTTAGTGCTGGTGACCAAAGCCAAACGGAGCTCATTTTCATAACAAGGGATGTCGTCACAGTAGATCGCCTCTCCTGTGGCATGCTTAAGTGCAGAGAGGTGCATGATAGGGTGACCCACGACATCATCACTATTATCTCCGGGGGGAACTGCCTGAAAACAAGGAAATAAAGTAAAGCAATCAGCAAACACACAGTGCACAGATAAAGTTGCTAAATGCCTATTTATGTGTACCTGGTAGAGCTGTACACCGGACGGTGAATCCAACTGGAAGAGCTCAGTAGCAGTAGCATATTCGGGTCGGACGTCTTCCACAGTAACACCCTGTAGAATTTACACAGTTAGGAAGAGTAGAATCAGTGTCCAAAAATAACTTTTGAACATATCTGCAAATTGCAAAAAAAAAGCCTTATAATAGAAATTAAAATGTATTTATTTTTATTTAAAGTAGAATTTAACAAACTCTTGATTGTGTAAGTGTGGAAAACACAGTATTAAAAACCTCCATCCCCAGGTCCAAAGCCAGTTTGTGCTGGACAGTGAGGAAGAACTTGTAGAAGAGGCTTATAGTTAGTGTGCGTCTGTATGTCACCATCCCACCAGGAGCTGAAGGAGACAGACTCATCTCCTCAGCCAATGACGTGCAGGCTTGCTCTAGAAGCTCCTCGTTCCATTGTCTGCAATCAAATAAAGATTGTGTGAAACTGATGCATTTACTCTGTTGTGATTCTTGAGGCTGAATGTCAGAAAAGAATAGTAGAAATTTGCTAGAAAATCCTCTACCTGTTGAGTAACCTGTTGCATGTGGCCGTGGCAAGGACAGTGACAGGGGCCATTCCTCCATAGCTTATCCGGATACTCTGCACTATATTGGATTTCTCCTTGAACAATACATTCATCCCAGATGTGACAATGGCGATGTCGTCCTCTTTGCGAGGGGACTGTTTGAAAGCTGAGAAGTACTGGCCCTAAAACACACAAATTTACTTCAAATTTAATCTATTTCATGTGAAATATGAATCAGACACAACACTGTTCAAAAGTTTTGGTTGGTAAGATTTTTTTTTAAAGAATTTTCTGTTGCTCACCAAGTCATATATATATATATATATATATATTTTTAAATACAATAAAACACTAATATTGTGAAATATTATTCCAATTGAAAATAATTGATGTTTTAAACTAATTTATGATTGCAAAGCTGAATCTTTAGCAGTCATTACTCCAGTCTTCAGTGTCACATGATCTTTCAGAAATCATTCTAACATACTGATTTGCTCAAGAAAGATTTTGTATTATCATCAGTGTATAAAACGGGTATCATACAGCTCCAGTCGACTTGGAATATAGCATACAAGTCTTCTGGACCACATTTATGATAAAATGATGGTGTGTTTTTATTATTTTGGAGCTCAGCAGTCTGGATGCCTTTTCACTGTCATTATACGTAAACGAGCAGCCAGTAGATTTTCCAACATCTATTTTGTATTCCACAAAAGAAAGAAAGTCATGGGTACAGAATGACATAGTAAGAAAATTATGACAAAATTGACATTTTGGTGTATCAATCACAGAATGTTTTTCAAATGCAGACCTTTCTTGTGTATGGAATCTCAATGGACAACAGAATCTCTTCTGACTTCAAAACGGTCTTCCTATAACCAGGGAAGAACTTGTCATCCATTTCGAGAACACGTTTCTCCCCTTTAAACATCAGACAGATTTTTTTATAGAATTTCAAAAACATACATTGAAAGTTTATGTCATTATTCAACTGTTGTCATAAGTTATGCAGAACAAAGAACACGGGCACAGTGTCAATAAAACTAGGGTCAACACCCTACAGTATATTGTACTAGGCTGATACATTTTACTGTAAAAGTCCTGTTAACCATAGCTTTCAGTATCCTTAACCCATCATCCAATCATCCAAACACTGGGAAACTGTACAATTATTTAAAAGTATCCCTAATTTAGACTTTATCGACATAATTCAGACTTCAGCAGGACTATATGGAAAATGACTGCACACTGTGGAATAGGATATCATAGGATATTGCCTGTTTTCTCTACATAAACTGCCTCTGTATTCTGTGTCAGATCATGTAATTAAAAACCTTTGATCCTTGCACAGAAAAACAACAACAAAAAAGTTGCACCTTTGGACATCACCGTCAGCTTGCAGCCAGCTGCCATAAACACAGGGTTTAGGTCTGAAATGGGACTTGCAGTCATTATATTCCCACCAACAGCCTGAAAGCATAAATAGGAACTGAGCATGCTACTTTTAATCATTCAGAATCACTTTTTGTTTTATTGTTCAAGTTAGACACTTCATTAAATTAAAAAATGCCGTTAGATTAACAAATGCCGGTCTTTTTCAAGTCCATTAACTTGTATAAAACACTTTTGATTTCAGGGAGGGACACATGACATACTGCAACATTTCGGATCTGCTGTCCTGCAAACCAACGCAGCTGCTCAAGAACAGCTTCGAAGACCTCCGTCTGATGAGTGGGCAGCTTCTTCACCGCTGCACGCAACACGTCCCCCAGCACAGTCAACGTCACTGATGCACCAACCTCAATGCCTGTGAGCCAAAAACAAGCCAAGATTAACTGTCAATATAACTTAACCTAAGCAGTGAAATACCACTAAAAGACTAGATTGAAGACCAGATCATTGAATGAATTTACACTTCTAACTCTATAAAATTTTTATGTATTGTATTGACAAATAATATTTGCTTTAAACCATCAAACATACTCAAACAAAAGCTTCCCTTTAGGTATATGACTCTCTTACCATCCTGAGTGTGCTGGATGATGTTTAGTTCAGGGATGTAAGCTGGTGCCAGAATCACAGGGTAAAGAAGGTTTTTGAACTTCATTTCAATACCTAGAAGAAAGCTATTAAAATCAGCTGTGCGTTCTGCATTATGTTCTTAGAGCACTCCACAAAGAAAAAAAAACAATGTTTTTTTCACACATAATATGTAACTATACTTATGGAATTTAACACAAGCAGCCCAAACAATGATATATGGACCAAAAATACGATTGCTTTGTGATATTTTATGCAACAGCTCAGTAAACAAGAGGTTAACAGTGTAACTTGAATTTTAGACACAGTACTGGCAGTTACTTTGACTATTTTTGCCTCACCAATAAAAATAGTTTTTTTTACCATTTAGTGTCCCTGAGCAACACATTTACTAGTTGTTGTTGTTTTTTTTTTTTCAGAATGAATCAGCATTTGGCTGAAACAGTTGAATGAATGAATCATTGACTCGCTTTTGGATTTTGGCTGCATCTGAATATGCATACGTCCCTACAATATAGTATGTAAAAAACAGTGTTAAATGAGTCGTCAGAATTCATAGTATTCGTATGACAACACTAGGACAATGACAACATGATAAATATAATACATCCGGATTACAGTGATAATACATAACAAACTTTTTTAATGATTGCGAAATAGACAAAAGAAGCACCCTCTCAGAGAGTATGCAGTTACAGATGCAGTCCTTGTCTCGAATGGGCAAACACAAAGCTGAGTGATTCTATTAATGTACATGGGACTCACCAACTTCTGTGTTCCCAACCACTAGTTTAGCGTTCGGATAGGTCGCCTTTAGCTCCAAGAGCTCTTTGAGGGAGCAGGGTTGAATCCAAAGCACTCGTTCTCCAACAAATCTCAGCTCTCTCTGGGGCTGTATACTTAGACTCTGTAGAGAACAAATATAACTTAAAGTGTTGATGCATCTATTTAATCATTTTACTATGATGGTTAATCAATGCAGATTAAACTAATTTTATACGCACCATGAGCTCAGGTGGGAAAATAATCTCTTGTGTTGGGTCCAGTGGCATAAACTCTGATTGGTCATACAATTTCTGAGCTGGAAGCATCGAATTGTCCTAAAAATCGAAAAATAAGTGTTGAATTGTTAGTTAAGTCTTTAGATAACATTCAGTACTGTGACTGTAAAACAGTGATCTTGAAGCATCTACTGTTGGTTTGACCTCACATGAGTGTGTTTTCAAACATGTGACTGGTTTCCTATGAGACTGCGATGGCTTCCATGTCATTGATTTCCTATCCAAGTATGCTACAGGTCTATTCTAAATGGCAAAGCTTTAGGACAAAAATGTGTTTGTACTCAGAGAAAACAGAGCATGGTGTCTGGATGTCTGTTCTACTCACATTGACATGCTCTTCTATGCATCCATTTGTCATGCAGCAGCCATTAGTTTGTCCTTTTCCACCACAACATCCCCCATCCTGAAATTAAAAGAAGCAGATACTAAAAAAAAAAAAAAAAAACATATTCCCTGTGGTAATTTTAGGTTAATATTCAACATCAATGTATTTTTATACCAACTCAGACTACGTGAACTTGCACTTGTAATAAGTAACTTGCTCAGTAAATCTGACTGAATTAAGCGCAAGCTCACAGTACAGGAATGTTAAACTACCTGAATTGCTGTGATGCTCACATTACACAACAAGGTTTTTTCATGTCATCATCTTGTCATGGCATTGCGCATACTACAAAACAAAAAGCTGACGAGTTGCACAAACTGCAAGACATTTAGTCATGAGACAATTCCAACAAACAATGATGAACAAACTCGGGCAAGTGAATCCAAGATTTTTCCATTTATACCATCTGCACTGTGATTGGCTGGATTAGTTCCACCTGGTTGGTGCATTGCACACACTACAAGACCTATGGTGATAATCAGTGTTGGGGGTAAAGTAATGCAAATTACATAATCAGATTACTTTTTTCAAGTAACTAGTAAAGTAACACATTACTTTTTAATTTACAAGAGAATATCTGAGTTACTTTTTCAAAAAAGTAATGCCAGTTACTTTGTTTTCCCATTTATTGACTGACAAGTCTTCTGAGGGAGAAATCGGAAGTACAGAGGTGTTGTGTGTGCTGTGTGAACATGATGTAGTTCTAGACCAGGGCTGTCAAACTCAATTCTTGGAGGGCCGGAGCCATGCAGAGTTTAGATTCAACCCTAATTAAACCCAACTGTTCCAACTAATCAAGTCCTTCAGGCTTATTTGAAAACTACATGGTATGTGTGTTGGAGCAGGGTTGGAACAAAACTCTGCAGGGCTCCGGCCATCCAGGAATTGAGTTTGACACCCCTGTTCAAGACTAAATGTGAATGTGCATTAATTCATCCCACTCGCAAAAAAAAAAAAAAAAAAAAAAAAAAAACCTTTGGTATTCATCAAAATTCTGGGTTAGTATCATCTGAATTAAACCAGTGAAATGCAAACTCAGAATATGACGCAAACCTGCAATTAATAAATATATTAAATAACACAAATGTACCTAATCCTATTTTATTAACCAATGTCTTTGAAGCTGACCTTTGATGATCCAGTTCAACCATACTAATAAGCAAAAATGACTTTAGATAAACTAACAATTGTGCTTCATTTTTTTTTTTTTTTTAATTGCAGAAGAGTGTTGAACCTTCTTCTCCTGCGTTCTACTGTACAGACATGAATTTACATTTCCTTAAGCCTGAGCTTTATTCATTACACTTTTTGGTGTGAAAGGGCTTTTACATTTGCTATAAATGGAACTTCTTATATTAAAAACAATGAAGCCCTGCTTATATTTAAAAAGTAACTAAATAACATAATTAGTTACTTTTTTAGGGAGTAACGCAATATTGTAATGCATTAATTTTAATAGTAACTTTTCCCAACACTGGTGATAATATCAAACAGATTTGAAAATATTACAGCGTCTATGACTGCTCAAGACTCTCATCACATCGCTGACCTGCTCATACTTCAGAAGAATCATAACAAACACAACGAGCACTGATTTGGCTGTGATCTGACGCAGAGCTTGGACGCAGACCTTGGACGCAGACCTTGGAAATCAGTTTGTGACAGCCAAATCCAGCTGCATGTTGTGTAGTGTGAGCTTGATTTAAGTAGTTTATATTTGTAAATGATCATTTGGATATACATATAATAATAAAATAGTTGTTCTCACACCTTTGTTCTAGGTTACCCTAGTAGTGTGTGTGTGTGTGTGTGTGTGTGTGTGTGTGTGTGTTTTGTTTTTGTTGTGTTCACCATTGAGTGTTGTGTTCATATTCCAGCCCTTCCCGACAACCTGCCAGCCAGACTGGTTCAATGCCTGTGAGCTGAAAGCACTTGGCATGGGTTCCAACTTGTCTGTCTTTGATTTCTGTGCCCTAAGCTGTTGTTGGACACACCTCCCTTACCTACTCGTGCCTTGTCATTCACTTTTATTAGTTTTTAGAAAAGTTTATTAGTTTTTTTTTTTTTATTAACAATTATTACAAGTAAACAATGTAGAATCCCAGGAAACACTTTTATATTATATTTATAATAATAATTATTATTATAGCAGGCCTTACTCAGTTGTTATTTTACCTTTGTGAATGTTCTGTAGCCTTCTAGAATAGGTCTGTAGCCAGTACAGCGACATAAATTGCCTGTGTGCAAACAAAAACAAAAAGATTTATTTAGAAAAGATATATATTACCTTAAGGGATAAATTTGAAAAAGATGCTTAAATTACAAGACTCTTATTATACCTTGAAAGGCCTCCTGAATGTCATGCATGCTGGGTTGAGGATTGCTTCTCAAAAGAGCATACATAGACATCACAATTCCTGGAGTGCAGAACCCACACTGTGACCCATGAGCCTTTGCAATTCGCTCCTGGATAAAAAAAAGATTGTTGCTTTAATGTTAGTGACATGCTTTTATCATAATTATCCACAATTCTGAGAGAATAAGATAAAACGGTGACCTGTACAGGATGGAGTTTGCTCGCCACACTGCCGATGCCCTCCACGGTTGTTACTGCACAGTGATGCAAAGAGCATAGAGGAGCCAGACAGGCATTAACCGCATGGTGCTTAAAGAGTGCCGTAAAGGACATAATTATATAACTCTAGCATATGTTTCAGCATCCTTTACTAAAGATATATGAATTATTAACAGCTAACATGAACCTGTTACATGCTTTAAGGACATCAATACACTTTATTTCAAAATGTGAGTGCATAAAAAGATACATAATCCGGTTTTGATGTGGATGATATTTGGACACCATTAGAGTGCAGGCTCCACAACCTCCTTCAGCACATCCCAGTTTGGTTCCTGTCAGACCCACTGCAAGTGTCAGCACTAAGAAAAATAGCTTAAAAACAATTACACTGAAAAAGGAAGTGCTCCCAGATCAGTGTAGAAAATAACTTCTAAGTACAAAATAATGTCAACGCATGATTTCAGGGTGAATAACAGCAGCTGACATTCTCTGTAATCAAAAAATGGCATGTTTGGATCACTAAATCTTACTTGTTTGACATCACATAGCAGTTGTGTAAATAATTAATGAAGACTGTCAAAACACAAAAGGACAAAAAGAAAGATTTACCCATTATAAATACATACTGTAAGTGCAGAGTGATTTCTGATTTTTGTATGTTCATGATTCATTTTGTCCATTTTCTGTAATTCAAGTCAAATGTTTGACTAATAAAACTAGTTACAACATGAAGCACTTTTGTAGTTTACAAAAAGGCAGCAAACTAAACATAATTTATCATAAATTTATCCCAAATTTAAAACACTTAAGTTTTTATTATTATTATTATTATTATTATTATTATTATTAATATAAAAATTATTAATATAATTATATTCTACTGTATAGAAATATAAATGTGTAGGACATATTGTGTCTTGATCACACAGAAACAAATCAGTGCTTTTCATGAGCAAATACAACAACAATAAAAGAGCTGCAAATCATGGGCGTCGCTAGGCCATTTTTAGGGGAGCTATAGCCCCCCTGAAATGACCACTCAGCCCCTCTAAAATTTTGAGATTTTAGGGCGTTCTTCAATCCAGACCACAGAGGCACAGAGCGAGAAACAGAGGACAAGGTGTTCTTTGTCATAAATACAGTTTACAAAATATCATGGAGGAACAATCAGTTCCAGATGTATTTCACTGCTTTCACCCCTCATCACACCACTGCTGTTTCCCCCAGAGAAAATGACGCACATTTAAACACATACTTTTTAAAACGATGTTGCCATTTTAATCTGAATATATGTATATATATATATATATATATATATATATATATATATATAAATACACACATAAATACATACATGTATATAAATATATATATATATATATATATACACACACTCATTGGGGGCTGAGCCCCCCCAAAATGAAAGACCTGAAATCGCCCCTGCTGCAAATACTGACTGAATTATTATTATAATTAATATATAACATTAATATATGATATTAAGAAATAAACTGACTGTGACGTGTACATGTGAGCAAACCACATGAATATTAAGTGACCCAAACCCCAGCAGGCAGCAAACAGTTCAGTTTAACCAACAACATAACTCCAGAAGACAGGAATATCAGTATCTCATAAATATTGTAGTTACGGTCTAATATTTAATAATTTTTTTTTTTTTTTTTTTTTTTGAGAAAAGCAGCATTCAAATCTAACACAGAGACTGTTCAACAGAACAGAAGATCAAAAGGATACAGCTTCTCCTAAGATATGTCAAAAGTGTTATCTCAGGCTCAGCATTCTTTTCAGTGATCTGCAAAGTATTAATAATGGAAAACATTTTATTGGCTATACTGGCAAAAAAGATGCAAAACATTAAACAATGTAATTCTGAAATTATCAAATTACCTTTTTTCCATTAACGAAAAAAACAAGGTCATCCCCTGTAGACTGAAGTTTGATTTTAGTCTCTTCCACTGTGAACGACATTTTAATGTCCACTGTTCCTGAAAACATATCCGTGAGATGAGCGCCGCTATGAGTGAGTGTACGAACTGCGTCACGTCAATAGGTTCCTAGTTCCCAAGGAGTGCCGTTGTTTGGAGAATGACATGCAGGAGGGGTAGTATGCTACACGAAACCTCATAAGACGAGAAAATTGATTCCTTCCCTTTGTGAAAACTTATAAACTTGAGTTCAATATCCAAAACCTGACAATCATGACAACTGTAGTTAACGAGAAGATATTAAGCTCACATAATATACACATTATGTTAGGCTAAGTTTAATGGTGCTGTTATAAGCATTGCGAAACGAAACATAAAATGCCTTTGCACATTTTTTCCGTTTTCCGTTTTTTTTTTTTTTATTTCTTCATTGCGCAATATTTTGAGGTTCCTCTTACACAAACAAATTACACCGGAAACAAAAATGAAATAGAACCACGGGTCTATATTAATGGATTATAGATCATATAATATATATTATAGATCAGTGTGTAGAATCAATTTTCACTTAGAAATGGCCATAAACAATTAAAAAGAAACGGCAAGTAGCTAGGCTATAACACATTGAATTGAACGTAATTTTGAAGTAAACTGATATAGTATTATAATATAAGCAAAACACACACAGTAAGATTTAAAACAAAATTCATTTTTCAAAAACGTTCGTCTGTTTGATGTAACCAACATGTAGCAAGCAAGCTCTGTTGTTGCTTTTGTTAAATAACTTTTTCATAAAAAGTGAGGTTTGTTCAGTTATGACATGAGATTTCATCTCCAGTAACAAGAATAGCTCATCTTACCAACACACAACTACAAACTGTTTGAGGTAGCCTATATGTTTGCTGTTTATTTTTTCCAGAGTTTCTTACATGGCCAAAGCGAACATAACCAGCGTACTGAGGTAAGTTAGGTCTTATTTTCACATTCCTATGACATACAACATTTATAAACTTCATAACATGCATTACAGTTGTGCATTGATATACAAATGTAAAAGTATTGACTATGCTGATAACAATTGTTTTAATGTTGGCTAAAGACTAATATGATATTCTATTATAAGTATTTTTTTTTCATTCTTTGCCTTATTTTACATGGTTTCAATAATTACCTAATTAGACGCAGTTAAAAGCAGATCGTTAGTAAACCGCGGCAGCGCTCCTGTTAAGCCCTCCTCGTGTGAAGACCGAAGAGTGTAAAGACCATCGACTCTACCGTGCGACTCCACCGGGCAGGGACACCGGCAAGGGATATAAGTATTGTTTTTGATTAATCCTTTTTCCTTCTATTTGTTTCACTTCTGTTTCAATTTGTATAACTAATTATTACTATGTGTTTCCAGATCCCTACTATCACTACCACTCGCAAACCACGCATCACACAATGTAGGCAGCGCAATCCTAACAACCTGCACACTCTGCCTATGTCTGCTAATACACTATCTTTTTCTATTGGTCTCTGGAATTGCCAGGCTGTTGTAAACAAAGCCGATTTCATTACTTCTATTATGAGTCATTCAAAGTTAAATCTCATGGCCCTGACAGAGACCTGGATCAAACCACAGGACACTGCTACACCTGCAGCCCTCTCCAATAATTTCTAATTTTCCCACTCCCCCCGTTTGACTGGAAGAGGTGGAGGTACTGGTCTGCTCATCTCTAATGATTGGAAATTTAATCCTTTACCATCTTTGGGTATCAACAGTTCCTTTGAATCTCATTCCGTTACTGTTACCTACCCTCTTAAAATACATTTTGTAGTTGTCTATCGACCCCCAGGACCACTAGGTAACTTTTTGGATGAATTATATGTGCTACTTTCAACCTTTCCTGAGGATGGTACTCCCCTAGTTATGCTTGGAGATTTCAACATCCACCTAGATAAACCTCTATCTGCTGACTTCCACACTCTGCTTGCCTCTTTTGATCTCAACCGAGTGTCAACTACTGCTACTCACAAATCAGGCAAACAACTGGACCTTATTTACACACGACACTGCTCCACTGATCATGTACTGGTTACTCCACTGCACACCTCAGATCACTTCCTCCTCACTCTTAACCTCAACATGGTTCCTGACACATCATTTACCCCTCCAAATGTCATCTTTCGACGTAACCTACGCTCACTCTCACCCTCCCGGCTATCTGCAATGGTTTCATCTTCGCTTCCTTCCCCTAAACTGTTAGCATCTTTTGATGCTAATAGTGCTACTGATACTTTCTGCTCCACTCTTACATCTTGTTTAGACACTGTTTGCCCCTTGTCTTCCAGGCCAGCCCGTACCACCCCTTCAGCCCCTTGGTTATCTGATGTTCTACGCGAACACCGTTCTAAGCTTAGAGCTGTTGAAAGGTTGTGGCGCAAAGCCAAAAATACTACTGACCTTAATGTGTATCAGTCACTCCTCTCTTCCTTTTCTGCTAATGTCTCCACTGCTAAAAAGACATACTACCATAACAAAATTAACAATTCGTCTAACTCTCGCATGCTTTTTAAAAAATTTCCTCGCTCCTTTGTCCTCCTCCTCCCCCTCCTGCTTCATCTCTAATAGCTGACGACTTTGCCACATTCTTCATTAATAAAATTAAAAACATCAGTGCACAATTTTCCACACCACAATCCATCAAGCACATCTCACAAACAAACATACACTCATTCACATCCTTCTCTTCACTCTCTGAGGCAGAAGTCTCCAAACTCATCCTTTCTAATCATCCTACTACTTGTCCGCTTGATCCTATTCCATCTCATCTCCTTCAAGCCATTTCTCCTGCAGTTGTACCTGCACTCACTCACATCATTAACACATCCCTTCATACAGGTGTTTCCCCCTCATCATTTAGACAGGCTCGTATAACTCCACTCCTTAAAAAACCTACCCTCAACCCATCTCTTTTAGAAAACTACAGACCAGTTTCCCTTCTTCCTTTCATTGCAAAAACACTTGAACGAGCTGTATTCAACCAAGTCTCTACCTTTCTCACACAGAACAACCTCCTTGACAGCAACCAATCTGGCATCAGAAGTGGACATTCAACTGTGACTTCCTTGCTCTCAGTTGTTGAAGCCCTAAGACTGGCAAGAGCAGAATCCAAATCTTCAATACTTATCTTGCTTGATCTATCTGCTGCTTTTGACACGGTTAATCACCAGATCCTCCTGTCAACCCTACTGACAAAGGGCATTTCAGGAACCGCACTCCAGTGGTTTAAGTCTTACCTATCAGATAGGTCCTTCAAAGTATCTTGGAGAGGTGAGGTGTCCAAGTCACAACATCTAACTACTGGTGTGCCTCAGGGCTCTGTTCTTGGACCACTTCTCTTCTCTGTCTACATGGCATCACTAGGTTCTGTCATTCAGAAACATGGCTTTTCATACCATTGCTATGCTGATGACACTCAACTCTACCTCTCATTCCATCCTGATGATCCATCGGTAGCTGCTCGCATCTCAGCTTGTCTAACAGACATTTCTTGCTGGATGAAGGACCATCACCTTCAACTCAACCTTGCCAAGACAGAACTGCTTGTGGTTCCAGCAAACCCATCGTTTCATCACAATTTCACCATCAAGTTAGGCACATCAACCATAACTCCTTCAAAAACAGCCAGAAACCTTGGAGTTATGATTGATGATCAGCTAACTTTCTCAGACCACATTGCTAAAACTGCCCATTCCTGCAGATTTGCTTTATTCAACATTAAGAAGATCAGGCCCTTTCTTTCCGAACATGCTGCACAACTCCTTGTTCAAGCTCTTGTTCTGTCCAGGCTAGACTATTGCAACGCTCTCTTGGCAGGTCTTCCAGCCAGTTCTATCAAGCCTTTACAATTAATCCAGAACACGGCAGCAAGATTAATTTTTAATGAGCCGAAAAGAATACACGTTACACCTCTATTTATCAATTTGCACTGGCTACCAATAGCTGCTCGCATAAAATTCAAGGCATTGATGTTTGCATACAAAACCACCACTTGCTCTGCACCCCTTTACCTAAATTTATTACTTCAGACTTATGTGCCCTCTAGAAGCTTACGTTCTGCAAGTGAACATCGCTTGATTGTGCCATCCCAAAGAAGCACAAAGTCACTTTTACGGACTTTTAAATTAAATGTTCCCTCCTGGTGGAATGACCTGCCCAACTCAATCCGAGTAGCTGAGTCCTTAGCCATCTTTAAAAATCGGCTTAAAACACATCTCTTCCATCTTTATTTAACCCTCTAACTTTTTCACTCACTATTCTAATTCTATTTAAAAAAAAAATAATCTAACTACCTTTTTAATCTTTTTATATTCTATCTATTTTCTTTTCATTTAGTATACAATTATAAAAAAAGACCTCTAACACTAGCTTGCTCTATTCTTTTTCTATACTATCTGTTTTTCTTTTTATTTATTATATTATTTAAAAGCCCTTGCTACGTATACTGTGTTTAGGCTAACTGAGACTTGTTATAGCACTTATATATCATTGCTCTTTTGTTGTTTTTGATTGCTTCCATTGTCCTCATTTGTAAGTCGCTTTGGATAAAAGCGTCTGCTAAATGACTAAATGTAATGTAAATGTAATGTAGACGAATATTAAGGAAAAAAAAGACAATATTGGCAAATACTGATTATGTACACTGTAAAAAAAATCCTAATTTTACAGTAAATAACTCTAAAAATTTTATAATATAACACTATTATCAAAAATTATATTCAAAACTCTGAAAAATTACAAACAATATCTGTAAATTAATTAATTGACTGTTAATTTACGGATTATATCATTAATGATAAATTACAGTAATCCTCACAATTACTCTATTTATACAGTATTTTTAATATCATCTAAAATTACAAAAAAAATTTTGTAAAATTACAATTAAAATTTGTAATTAAATGTGTAGCTCATTATATTAAAGGTTTATATCCATACTAACAATCTAACATATTTTCTTGTCATTTTAAAGTAAATATTATTAGTTTTACATTTAATTGTATTTTTACATATAAACTCTGTAATTGTCGATATATAATTTTAGCAAACTTTTATCATTGCATAAACAATTTGTAGTCTCTTGTATCTTTGTTCTCCAGATTAAAACTTTCAGGCATGTTGTGCCTCTGGCCACACACAATAAGTGATGTCACAGAAAGTAAAAGCACTTCCATTCCAAGAAAGCTGACTATAGTAACATTTAAATGCCAGGAAAGCTTTGCAATAGTCCAGACATGATTCAGTCAAACAAGAATGAAAAGAGCAGCAACATGCTTGAAAGTTTTAACCTTGCAGCAGAAACTTTTTGCCAAAGTGGTTTAGTGTGGACTTAAGTGTTCACAATATTGAGGCAAAGCATCAGAAAAGAGATTAACACAAATGAAAGTGAAGTAACAATTTATTGTTAAACATTTTTGTCAAAGCCTTGACAGCAAAGGCATATTTGAAAATAAAGCCTTTTATATTAATTTCCTCCTCTCATTTCTTCTGGATATAAATGTTCACCCAAAAAAAAAAAAAAAATCCTGTCATCATTTACTCACCCTCCAAAACCGTTTTTCTTTCTTTTTTCTGCTGAACACAGATGATTTTATGAATAAAAGAAAGAAACTCATATGGTTTTGGAACAACTTGAGGGTGAGAAAATGATGACAGCATTTTTGAGTGAAAAAAAACAGGAAACAGGTACATCATATGAACATGTACAAAATTAAATGTAGCTCTCATGCCTTTAACACTCCTGGTCAAACTAGGGAACATCAAGGAGCATCAAGAAACATTGCATCCATACTGTGCACATCTCAGAACATCAGGTATCTGTAAGAAGAGATAAGAACTGTGAGATTAATTATGTAACAATTTTAGAAATGTGGCAAAATTATAATTAATTCTCTAAAATGTAAAGCAAATTTGAATTTCACAGTTTCGCGTTTTTCTCTGAAATCGGCAGATTTCTGCATTCAGTTCATATGGAAATTGCATACAGTATTACAGCGTTGATCTAAAAAGCTTTTTTCCAGTAAAACACAAAAAACTTTGAAACACAAGAACATCAAAAATTTTAAGAAATACAAATTACAAAAATATAAAAAAAAAAAGATTTGAAACATAAAACCGTCAGACTTTATATGATTTACCGAATGCATGTTATTGAAATTTAATCGAGGAATCGTGACAGCCCTACTCCACACACCATATAACGTTAAACCATATAACATGCTAACATGCGATGTACTCGTTTATATGATTAAAATTAGTTGTTAACTTAAGCTTGCTCTCTGCTTACACATTTAATCTTAAAGGGATAGTTCACCCAAATAATGAAAATTCTGTCAGTTAGTACTCACCCTCATGTCGTTCCAAACCTGTAGCCTATCGTTCATCTTCTGAACACAAATGAAGATCTTATTTCTGTTCCTCCATTAACAGCTATGAAACTACCACTTTGGCGCTTCAGAAAGTTCATAAAGAGATCGTAAAACTAATCGATATTAATAGAGTGGTTTAGTCCACATTTTTTGATGAAAGTTCATATGATGAACAGATGGAATTTAGGCTTTTATTCACATATTAACATTGATAAGCGAACAAACAAACCTTAACGCGCCAGAACAAACCTCTTGTGGAAGCTCAAACATGCTGCGTAAAACAGACATTGACGTACTTGTATGTCAAGCAAACATACTTGAGGTTCCATTTACCACAACTTATGTGTGCATTAATGTTTTGTTAATAACCATTAATTCAACCTGTTCATCATATAAACCGACCGTGTCTCTTCAGAAAATTTGGACTTAACCACTCAATACATATGGATTTTGTAGCGTCAAATTGGTAGTTGCGTAGCTATCAATGGAAGGACAGAAAGCTCTTAGATTTCATCAAAATCTTAAATTTGTGTTGCAAAGATGATTGGATGGTGTTGGAAAGCCATGAGGGGGGAGTAAATGATGACAAAATCTTCATTTGTGAGTGAACCCTGTAAGACTTTTGTTCATCTTAAGAACACAAATTAAGATTTTTTATGAAATTTGAGAGCTGTGCTGTCAACCCAGAAGCGCTGTGCCATTACACTATGTGAACACACTCAGGCCCACACAGAAGAAAATGAAGAGTGGAATAAAGTCATTATTTTTTGCGCACAAAAAGTATTTTCATCGCTTGATAAACTGAAGGTTGAGCCACTGTAGTCACTTGGACTATTTTAACGATGTCTTTACTAACTTTTCTGGGATGGCAGATATCGATTACCTAGCAGCCTGTGAAGGAGTGAGACAGCTCTCAGATTTCATAAAAAATCTTAATTTGTGTTCTGAAGATGAACGAAAGTCTTACAGGGTTAGAACAACATGAGGGTGAGTAATTACTGACAGAATATTTATTTTTGGGTGAACTAACCCTTTAAGATGACAATTATACAAATATAAAAACAAGATCAAGTTTAACTACAGTATAAATTATATATTTTTAATGTGTAATGCATAATGAATAGATACCTCTGTAAGAACTCCAGCGTAGCTGCAATTTCCACTGGATAGTCAATGTTGTGCAGGTAATATGAACAGAACATCATCTGCAATGCTTTGTTGAAGCTGGGAAGCTGATCATTTACTATGAACTGGTCCACTGCAACCATGAACACCTTGGCAGTGAGTGGGCTGTTTCCTGTAAACAGTGCAATCAGAGTTTGATTAAAATGGCCAGTAAATATCTTGCTTCAAGTATATGGATTCAATGACATTATGCAAGCCAGAAGCTGTTCTGCATACTGCTTAGTTAGCTTAATTCTTGAACAGCCCCATATTGTGTATATATACTGCAAAACAAAAAAACTGTGCGATGTAAACCATTAAAACTGAATTTAAAAAAATTGTTACATGATTTCTTTCGCTTAAGACATTTGTTTAGCATTGTACAATACACCCTTCTTGACCTGTTACTTATGTAAATAATTTCAAAATAAGTTACTGAACCAACAAATCAAAGTTATTTGCACAGCCTACCACAAACTTCAATGCAGGAGTTCCAAGGAAGCTTAGTGGTGTCAACATCAGTTGCAATGGCAGTGTCATCGACAATTAGAAACATCTTGTCTTGTTGCTCTTTGAAATGGGCTAGAAGCATCAGAATAGCTGCAGAAGTTTCATCACCTCCTTCCAGAGTTTGGTTAAGAACAGTGCCTACTCTGCTTGATGGATCAGTTTGGGCAAACTGAAAGTACCGCAGGATTCTCCTGATCTTGGAAGCTGTGGACTCTTCAAAGGTGTCATCAATCTAGATGCCTGTTAGTTCTCTGAAATGAAGCCTCATTCCAAATTCCTGGAACAGGAAAGGCCACACCTTAAATAGCTCTTCGGTCTCCTTCAGTCCAGATAATATATCTCTTCTCTGTAATGGAAATGTTTCCAACATCAATTTTTCCATTTTCTTTTCATCTTTATCTTTGTTTTTAAACATATTAATTAGCTCTTCTTGTTTTTGCTCTTGCAACTGTTTTGTTTCACCAGTAGGAAGCTCTGGGTCAGGATTAATGCAGCCATATGCATCTTTACGCACTTTCTTTACGTTCTCAGGGCTACCACTTTCAGAAAACCTTTTCTTGGTAGGAGCTTGGAGTCAGATGCAGATGGCTGCAGATGGCCTCTGCTCATTATCTAATACCTGTCTTGTACTTGAGGGCAACTTACTCCATGGTATATCAAAGCTGTAATGCCAGCTATTATTTTCCCTGGATAAAGGGGAGGACCCACTCTCTGATGCAGAAAATAATGCTCGACTTGACACACTGGGTGAGGCTCAACTTGACACACTGGGTGAGGCTCGACTTGACACACTGGGTGAGGCTCGACTTGACACACTGGGTGAGGCTTGACTTGGCATAATGAGTGAGGCTTGACTTGGCATTATGAGTGAGGCTTGACTTGGCATAATGGGTGAGACTTGACTTGTCTTTGACATGACCAAATTTGAGCTCCTTGCAGCAGTGGTTTTTAGTGTGGAGTTATTGCTGGTGAAGTAATCATCAATGTCACCAGTGCTTGACTCTTCAATTGGAGTAGTAGCTTGTGAGGAGGAATCATTCAACATTCCCATCACTGAGGATGAACCAAAACAATAGACACATTCATATTAGGAAATATGATTCACATAAAATTGCCTTATTTTTCGGGCTTGTGAGAATCATAATCTTGTTGCAATTACACATTAAATGGTCCCAGACTTTGAGAATTTTTACTTTAATTAAAATGCCACACTACACAACTAGATAAATCAAGTAGAACGAGTAAGAGACATAGATTAATGTATTCTGTAAGTCTCTTAAACTTGTCATACATGCTGCTTAGAACTTTATACACAGTATGAAACTGAAACTTTCTTACAAAGTTGCTCATGGATTATTAATTTACTTACATTTAAAGTGGGCAATGACTTTTCTGGTTTCTATTGGCCTAAGGACTCCTGCGAGGTCATCTGCCTCCAAAAACTTCAGGTCCTCAGCTGAAGAAACTCCAAGGTCTTTAATCACCTCGACCACTCGCTTTATAACATCCTCCTGGCTGAATATGGAACTGAGGGATGATGTTAGGTTGCTTACCCATTCATCCATGACTGAAAGGAGGAGGAAAAAATGGGTTATTGTTGAGTGAATATCAGACTAGCACTGAAAATAACTGCAGACCTCAACCCTAATTAACAACACTGTGCCTAAGAGATATGACGTTACATCTGTTCAGACTGTACAGAGGCAATGGATAGAAATCCATGCAGTGCTCTGCATTTATGCAGTGCATATCCTCATCTGCTTGTTTGACTTCATAAAGTCCAAACTCTGCCAAATACATTGAAGTGTAAGGTGTCACCAAAAAGCACATCTGTTTCTCCTGTTCTATCAAAAGAAGCTCAATCTGACCAAACTTGATTGACTCATCAGACTCCCGTTTTAGGCAGAGAAAAGATCCCTTTTTGTAAAGGGTTCCCTTAAAGTTTACCTCATGGGATACAGAATCTGGTTCTGTAACCATGTGGGCTTGAAGTGCATTGCGCACTGCATCACTATACAGGTGAGCATGATATGGAGTTGAGTTTCTTGCCCTCAGCACTGGTGCAAAAAAGGAGTTTGAGCTGAGGGTCGCTTGGAGGAGTTGGTGCTGGTTGGCGAGTGACTGGCATACATTCTTAAAGTTTGAGTTCTTCTTACACACCTCTTGAAGTAGGAGTGTTTACTCTCAAACCTCATTGTCCATAGTCATATTAGGGGGCCAAGTTTGAGGATCAATGATGCGTAATGGAGAAGATAGTGGTGCTTGGGTTTTAAACGATCAGAAGAAAACACTGCTTTCCTTGTTTCTAGATATTCAGACACAACAATGTTGAGGTAAGCTATCTGGGCAGTGGTGATTGAGGGAGCACACACTAGTTCAACAAGTTCTTTCAAAGCAATCACTAGTTGCCACACTGGGTCATGAGGATCAACTTTGTCCCCAATAATGACAGGCAGAAGTCTAAGGAGACACCAGTTCTCAGCTGCTTGACCACCTATTGTGTTGGCTTTTTCACTCACCAGAGTGGGACATGAGTTGCAATCAGAGTCCTTGTAGGCAAATTGTGTGATACGTCTGTTTAGCTGAGTGTAAGTGAACCAGTGCTTAACCTTTATGAAGTAGCGCAGGTAAATAGCTAAGTCATAAGCTACAACTCCCTCAAACAAATCATGCCCTATGCATGGAGGAAAGCCTGGCTGACATACATGGAAATGTTTCAGGGAGTTAAAGACTGAGTCACAATATATTCCTTTAACTTCATCAACATTACTCTGCTGAAATATCTGCACTGCTTCGTTGTAGGTATCAACTGTTCGTACAGGAAAACACTGACTTACATTGTCAAGTTGGTCTCTTTGCACCTCACAGTACCTGCAGAAGTATTTGGAAGTGCTGAAATTCTGTGTGTAGCCACCAATGCAGTGTGACCCCAAATTGTCACCTACAATAGATAAAAGTGTTGCTCGAACCACATGACCAGACGTGGTAACAATTCCGTGTTTTCGAGCTGTCTCAGGTCTGACAACATTCTAGAAAACACTGTGTCCTGACCAAAGTATTTGAAGTCTGTCTCTTTGCACAACAGTACTAACTGCATATTGTCAATACTGGAACGATAGAATGGCTCAAAGTCAGCAAGTGTGAAGTATACTCCAACAAGCTTATGTTTTTTTCTGGCTGACCCAAGTGGGTTGACCACTTCAAAAGCGTCCTGATACAAGATCAGTTTTAAGATTATGTCACCTGCTTGCAGAAATAGCTCGTTGGATTTAAAGACTGAGCCATCACAAACATCCATTAAGATGCCATCAGAAACAAGATGATTGTGAGACTCAACACACTCTTGCCACACAACAGGATCTTTTAGAATAGCTCTTAAAGTGTCAGGCAGCGGTATGTATTGTGCTGAAGGAGAGGATGAAGTGGATGATCTTGGATGATCATATCCTTCCTTCTCTATATTAATTATTTCATTAATATAGTGTGTGATTATTTATTAAGTTATTGATCAGTATTTAACCACTTGGTTTGATGCAAGAGTGGAAAGCGTAACAGTAAGCCTTTACAGGGCTGAGTCTGTTTCCTTCCCAGGTCACAGGGCCATGTCAAAGAAGTCAGGATGACCTCCCATCTATGTGAGACACGAGAGATTGGACAACAGACTGTGATATTAATGTATCTGCTTGATATTAAGAAATCTCTCTAAGATGAGACTTGCATAGTGTGTGTGTAACAAACCATACTGATAAAATTCTAGCTAGGGCTAGGCAGCCTTGAAGTTCTGATAAGTTCTCTGCGTATGTGTGTTAGTATCTGTCTGTACAGGGAAAAGCTCAGACAGTCCCAGGACAAACGTTCAACTGCCGATGTCCAGCATATCAGATATACGTCCTTGGAGCGACTTGTCACCAGAATAGTCGTCAGAAGATATGCTTCAAGCTTGTGTCCATATGTGGAAACTGTCTAAGTTTATCTAGGTTTTGGAACCAATCAGAATTTTGCTGACTTATGCATTGACGCAATTAGTTCTCTGCCAAGAGTATAATTGTTGGTGATTTTGAGTTGTACGCAGAGCGGCCTACGAACTACATCGAGAGTACTGACTTCTGCTGATGAAACTGCAAACCATGTTCTTCAGTAAATTTTTCTTTAATTGAATGCATCTCTGACTCCTGGTCTTCATTCATCATATCTGGTCCTTGGGTTTTAACTGTAAATTCCCCTACACATACATACTGTACATACATACATGTATATAAATGTATATAAATGTATATATATATATATATATATATATATATATATATATATATATATATATATATACATACATATTATATATACATTGTGTGTGTGTGTATATATATATATATATATATATATATATATATATATATATATATATACACACACACACACACACACACACATACATGTATATAAATATATATATATACACACCCTCATTGGGGGCTGAGCCCCCCTAAAATGAAAGACCTGAAATTGCCCCTGCTGCAAATACTGACTGAATTATTATTATAATTAATATATAACATTAATATATGATATTAAGAAATAAACTGACTGACTGTGACATGTACATGTGAGCAAACCACATGAATATTAAGTGACCCAAACCCCAGCAGGCAGCAAACAGTTCAGTTTAACCAACAACATAACTCCAGAAGACAGGAATATCAGTATCTCATAAATATTGTAGTTACGGTCTACTATTTTATAATTTATTTATTTATTTATTTGAGAAAAGCAGCATTCAAATCTAACACAGAGGCTGTTCAACAGAACAGAAGATCAAAAGGATACAGCTTCTCCTAAGATATGTCAAAAGTGTTATCTCAGGCTCAGCATTCTTTTCAGTGATCTGCAAAGAATTAATAATGGAAAACATTTTATTGGCTATACTGGCAAAAAAGATGCAACACATTAAACAATGTAATTATGAAATTATCCAATTGTAGTGAATGTGACAGACATAATTCACCATTGTTAAGTGTAGTTCTGTACACTGTGTTCTGCATAACTGTTCAGGGATCGTGGTCCCTTTAAATGTTCGGAATGCGTGATGACGTAAAACACCGGTCAGCGCCATGGTTGGAGTTTTCTGTTTGGTCTTTTGAAAAATAAACGAGACACGCATTTGTGTGCTCAAAGTGAGAAGTTGTCCCTTGCAAATTACTGCAATTTCCACACAATTACCTTTTTTCCATTAACGAAAAAAACAAGGTCATCCCCTGTAGACTGAAGTTTGATTTTAGTCTCTTCCACTGTGAACGACATTTTAATGCCCACTGTTCCTGAAAACATATCCGTGAGATGAGCGAACAGCGTCACGTCAATAGGTTCCTAGTTCCCAAGGAGTGCCGTTGTTTGGAGAATGACATGCAGGAGGGGTAGTATGCTACACGAAACCTCATAAGACGAGAAAATTGATTCCTTCCCTTTGTGAAAACTTATGAACTTGAGTTCAATATCCAAAACCTGACAATCATGACAACTGTAGTTAACAAGAAGATATTAAGCTCACACAATATACACATTATGTTAGGCTAAGTTTAATGGGGCTGTTATAAGCATTGCGAAACGAAACATAGCTAAAATGCCTTTGCACATTTTTTCCGGGTTTTTTTATGTTTTTATTTCTTCATTGCGCAATATTTTGAGGTTCCTCTTGCACAAACAAATATATACACATAAAAAAATAAAGATCAGTGTGTAGAATCAATCATAAATAAAAAAATATATATATATATATATATATATATATATATATATATATATATATATATATATATATATATATTATAGATCAGTGTGTAGAATCAATTTTCACTTACAAAATGGCCATAAACAATTAAAAAGAAACGGCAAGTAGCTAGGCTATAACACATTGAATTAAACGTAATTTTGAAGTAAACTGATATTGTATTATAATATAAGCAAACACACACAGTAAGATTTAAAACAAAATTCATATTTCAAAAACGTTCGTCTGTTTGATGTAACCAACATGTAGCAAGCAAGCTCTGTTGTTGCTTTTGTTATATAACTTTTTCATAAAAAGTGAGGTTTGATCAGTTATGACATGAGATTTCATCTCCAGAAACAAGAATAGCTCATCTTACCAACACACAACTACAAACTGTTTGAGGTAGCCTATATGTTTGCTGTTTATTTTTTCCAGAGTTTCTTACATGGCCAAAGCGAACAGAACCAGCGTACTGAGGTAAGTTAGGTCTTATTTTCACATTCCTATGACATACAACATTTATAAACTTCATAACATGCATTACAGTTGTGCATTGATATACAAATATAAAAGTATTGACTATGCTGATAACAAATAATTGTTTTAATGTTGGCTAAAGACTAATATGATACTCTATTATAAGTATTTTTTTCCATTCTTTGCCTTATTTTACATGGTTTCAATAATTACCTAATTAGACGAATATTAAGAAAAAAAAGACAATATTGGCAAATACTGATTATGTACCCGTCACAAATATGTCTCTCGTTATATCTTTCAAAATTGTACACACTCTTGTATACTTAGAAACTGAGACGGGGTAGCTGCAGGTTGGAGTAATGGGAGTGGCAAAACATAGCGTGCAGAAAGGTTAATGCTACAATAGAAACTAACCCCTAACCCTAACCCTAATCAATTAGAAAGACCTTTATACACGCCCCCTACCTATTGCCACACCCACTGCTCCAGCGTGCAGTTCCCTTTCATAGGTCACTTCGATGCTGCGGTGACTTCACCGTATGGGAACACCCCTTGGTGTGATGAATGTCTGAAGCCCTGTACCATCCCGCCAATTTTATCGGCCAAATAGCGCTTGGCACCGCCCTACGTATGCGTACGCATAGTATACCTGTGTGCCTCGCGCTATTCCGGTCAGATTTCATTTCCTTCAGGAAAGCAAATTTTCTGTGCCCTAAGAAAGCATCTCGCATTCTCAGCAATTTCTACAACGAGCAGTGTTCAGCTCCTCTTCACGGACGCGATGAATCATCGGAAGTGCAAGGAGCCGTGTAACTGGTTCCTTCCCGGGGGAGGGGGGGGGGGGGGGGGGGGGGGTATACCCATGAAAGGTGCGTAGTGTGCTTGGGCCTGCATTATGCACAGGCAGCGCTTAGTGGCCTTTCTTCTCGTCCTCACTGTAATAGCCTATGGCTAATAGTGCTGCGCTTGAGAGTAGAAGTCTTTTCTAAGGTCGCCCCCGTGTCAAACCCCCGCCGTGTCACTTCTGCGTTTGCCGAGGCACCACAGGAGGCAATGGCTTGGGGTGACATGTGCGACATGGATAACGAGGACAGTGCTGCGCTGGAGGTTTCCACATTTCGCTCACTTTCCCCAACTTGAGTGCAAGAAATCGGCAAAAACTTTGTGGAACCCATTGTTTTTGCGAATGTGGATCAGCGGCCCACCCCGGATGCCTGCAATGCTGTTTCCTTCGGTTGTGGGTTGCACGACGATGACGTTTTGTCCACCGTGGCTTCGGAGTCAGAGGACTTTATGGCTGACACATGCAGTTCTCTCCCTCCGAGCGGACAGGAGAAACGCACTTCCCCTTCCTACAGTGAGCTGTTGGACATGGTTACTCGCGCAGTGGATAAACTAGGGCTAGATGGGAAAGTGGAGACGGCCAAGGCCCAATCTTTATCCAAGCTGGACGACCGTTTTCTAACCAGTCGTACACCTGCACAGCCCCGTAGGCCGTTGCCCTTTTTCCTGGACCTCCACCAAGAGGTTTCAAGGTCTTGGAAATAGCCTTACTCGTCGCGAATTACAAACGCTGCGGCTGCGGATTTCGCCACCATTTCTGACATGGTGGACCATTGCTATACAGTGATGCCGCCAGTGGAAGAGACACTTGCCGAACATCTTGTGCCAAATTCGGCCACGACTTGGAAGTCTCGCCCCCTCCTTCCTTCGAAGGCATGTCGAGTCATGTCCAACCTCGTCGGTAAGTCTTACCTAGCCGCAGGTCAAGCGGCTGCCACTCTCCACTCGATGGCTGTACTTCAAGCTTACCAAGCGGAGCTCTTGAAAGAGCTTGACGAGGGAGAAGGTATCACACCAGAGGCTGTGAAAGAGCTGCAACAGGCAACAGATTTGGCGCTACATGCTACCAAACATACTGCCCGAGCTGTGGGCTGTTCTATGGCAGGGATGTTAACGGTTGAGCGCCACCTCTGGTTTAATCTCACGGATATCAAAGAAAATGATAAATCTTTTCTTATGGATGCCCCAATTTCCAAGGATGGTCTCGTTGGAGAGGCGGTCACCTCGGTGGTGGAGAAATTTAGGGCAGCGAAGCAGCAATCAGCCGCTTTCAGCCAGCTGATTACTTGCAGACCCAGAGAGACAGAGCAACGTCAGTCACCGACGGTGCGATCGAATTAATCATCCTCACCACCAATGGGTCGCTTCACGGGAAGAGCCTTCACCTATGGTACCCCCTCGTAAGGATTGGAGTTTATCCACTGGCTCACCAGCGACAACGAAAAAGGATAGACCAGAGTTCGACAGCAAAGACCTCTCGTCCTCAGGCCCCTAACAGCAGTTCCTGATACTCCTGCTGCTCGTCCTCCATTAGAGAGCGCCGTTGGACCACTGATGCGCATCCAACCCTCTCACTGCAGTCCCTACACTCTAACTTTGACTGTATCACCGAAAAAGGCGCCTCGAAAAGCATTGGATCGAGCTACCACTTCGAGCACCCCCTCAGACACTCTGCGCTATTCAGCCTTCAGGGTTCAAGAGACAGCCTAAGGGTCTGGCAAAGACAGCCCGTTTATGATGGCCCACGCAGCTGCCGCGTTCTCACTAGCAGCGGGGCCCGATGTTCATCCTGTTGGAATAAATCCTGCTGTGAACACGCTTCAGGATTATATACAATGAAATGCAGCGACTTTGACACATGCATTTCGTGCTTACGGACGGCGCAAGCTTTCCATGCTCTGACATTCTAACACACATGGAGACATCACAGCCGCAGGCGGAGGTTTTGAGGCCATTAACGCTTTTTCAGGCCATGTGGGAACGCTTGCCTGGCATTCTGCAATGGGTGTTATGCACAATTCGGCACGGATACACCATTCAGTTTCGAAAAGACCCGCCTCCTTTTCGCAGAGTTCTTCCCACAATTGTGAGTTCAGAAGAAACTGTATTGCTGCGCCAAAAGATGTCATCTCTGCTGAGAAAAGGGCATATAGAAGAAGTACACCCCTCTCAGATGAAGTCAGGTTTTTACAGCCGTTATTTTGTTGTGCCAAAAAAAGATGGCGGTTTACGACCAATATTGGATTTACGCCGTTTGAATCTTGCACTCAGGACGAGCAAATTCAAGATGTTGACGGTAAAATCTATTCTGTCTCAGGATTTATATTTTCATATTCAGATCAACAAGAGACACAGGAAGTTCCTCAGATTCGCTTTAGAGGGCAAAGCATATCAATTCCGTGTTCTTCCCTTCGGCTTAGCCCTGGCTTCACGGACTTTCACGAAATGCATGGACGCAGTTCTGGCCCCGTTGCAGCTCCAGGGCGTTTGTGTGTTAAATTACCTGGACGATTGGCTGGTGTTAGCACAATCACAGACTCAAGCACACTCTCATCAAGATCTTGTGCTGAATCATCTAAGCAGACTGGGCTTACGCACAAATTTCCAAAAGAGTGTTTTGATCCCCTCTCAGCGGATAACCTTTTTGGGAATAGACCTGGACTCTCGCACAATGATGGCAAGATTTTCTCTCCTGCGCATTCAGTCTTTCGTGTCATGCCTCCGCCACTTCAGAGCAGGCCGCTCAGTGACGGTGAGTTTGTGCCTCAGACTTTTGGGTCTAATGGCAGCAGCGTCCCCCGAAATCCGTCTGGGCTTACTTCACATGTGGCCATTTCGATGGTGGGCGAAAAGCCAAAGGATTTCACCCCGTTGTTATCTGAATCGAACGATTTCGGTGACATGTAGTTGTGTTATGATGATAAAAAATTGGATGTCGAGCAAATTCCTTCGGAATGGTGTTTAGCTGGGGGCCTGTTTTTGCTGCGAGACTGTTGGACGCTTCATTGGCAGGTTGGGGAGCTGTTTGTCAAGGACGCCCAGCTCACGGGACTTGGGCAGAGGCACAATGGGGCTGGCATATAAACAGATTGGAGTTACTGTCTTTCTGGCTCTCCAATATTTTTCAAAACTGTTGTTTGGCCATCATGTGTTAATCAGGTCGGACAACATAGCGGTTGTATCGTATTTGAATCACCAAGGAGGATTACACTCTCGCCCCCTGTGCAGGCTGGCGAGGAACATCCTTCTTTGGTCTCAGAACAGATTTCTGTCGATCCGAGTGGTTCATGTCCCCGGACACTTGAACTTCGGAATGGATTTGCTCTCGTGACAGAGCCTAGAGGAGGGGGAATGGAGGTTGCACCCCCAAACGGTGAGCCTTATATGGCGAGCGTTTGGAGAAGCGGAAGTGGACTTATTCACATTGAGCATGACTACGCATTACCCACTACGGTTCTCCCTATCCCCCCATCGCCTCTGGGACTGGACGCTCTAGCACACGAATGGCCCAGGACCAGTTTGTATGCTTTTCCTCCGATTCGGCTAATTCCAGCGGTGCTATCCAGAATACGGCTGGACAGAGTGGAACAACTGTTGTTGGTGGCTTCGTGGTTGCCCACTCAGCCATGGTTTGCGGAACTGATCAACCTGTTAGCGGGCTCTCCATGGAAGATTCCCCTCAGACAGGACTTGCTGTCACAAGCACAGGGAATGATTTGGCACCCAAGGCCAGATCTATGGAAGCTGTGGGCGTGGCCGCTGAGTGGGGTGAGTTAATGTGTCCCGGTCTCTCAGTAGAGACCACCGAGACTATAATTAATTCTAGGGCAGTTTCTACAAGACGCTTATATGCCTTCAAATGGAAACTGTTTACTACCTGGTGTGGAATTCGTAATATGGATCCAGGTTACTGCCCTGTCGCTTCAGTACTGGAGGTTCTTCAAGGAGTAACACCAGCCACACTTAAAGTGTATGTGGCAGCCATATCAGCTAACCACACATACTGTATATAGATGGCGTTTCAGTGGGCCATCATCCCCTGGTCTCTCGCTTTATGCAGGGTTCGCGACGGCTGAGGCCATTCCACCCTGCACGAGTTCCATGGTGGGATCTATCTATTGAATTGCGAAGATTACCAGGACATCCGTTTGAGCCCTTGGAAACTGTGTCTGAAAAAAGTCCTTCTTTTGGCTTTATCCTCCCTCAAGAAAGTTGGGGATTTACAAGCTCTTTCTGTTTCACCTTTGTGCATGGATTTTGCACCAGGATTCGTGAAAGTTTTCCTGCGACCGAGACCTGGTTATGTCCCAAAGGTCGCTTCAAACCCTTTTCGCTTCCAGCAGGTGGTCTTGGAGGCTTTCTCCCCTACAGAGGCAGGGCTAGGAGATCTAAGCCTTTGTTCTGTGAGAGAGCTGAGGATCTATGTTGATCGCACAGCCCCATGGCGTGAGTCCGACCAGCTGTTCATCTGTTTTGGATATAAAAATAAAGGCCGTGCACAAAGCAACACATGTCCCATTGGCTGGTTTTAGGCTATATCCTTAGCCTATGAAGTGCACGGACTCGCTTCGTCCTTAGGAATTCAAGCTCATTCCACGAGGGCAGTGGCTTCATCGCAAGCCTTCCTCAGTGGATCTTCGATGGACGATATATGTGCTGCGGCAGGATGGTCTTTACCGAGCACTTTTGTCAAATTTTACAGTCTGGATGTGAGGACGGCCCCTGGCTCCCGGGTTCTCTCCGCTTGAGCAGATGCTATCCTTGGATCCCAGCTATCTCAGGTACGTCAGGCGTGATGGTATAGGGTTCCCATACGGTGACTGCAGCATCGAAGTGACCTATGAAAGGGAACATCTCGGTTACGTACGAGATGCTGCGGTTCGGGCCGTTCCGTACCTTGATGGTTGAATAAAATTGGCGGGATGGTACAGGGCTTCAGACATTCGTCACACCAAGGGGTGTTCCCATACGGTGACGTCACCGCAGCATCTCGTTCCCTATTCAGGGAACTGTGGTTACATACTTAACCGAGATGTTATCCACACTTGGCAGAAACTCAGCAGCAACATCGTTTGGTGGCCTTTTGTGGTAGTGTGTCCCAGAAATTTTGTGTTATACTTTTCATAGAATGCTGGAACAATAAGTTTTTATGTTGGAACAATAATCCTGGGATTTATAGCTTCTCCAGGGTGTTAATGAATAATACAAATGTGTCAGACAATCAGCTAATTAGCTTAGCATGGTTGATCTCATTGTTTAATTTGTCAGTGACACTATTTTGGACTTGTTTGGTTATTTTTACGCTTTAAAATTTCTAACATTTAAGGTTTAAAAAAAAAACAATGATACCAACTCCGGGACATTTACATTTATGCATTTAGCAGACGCTTTTATCCAAAGCGACTTACAGTGCATTCAGGCTAACATAATTCACCTAAAATCTCTTCCCTGGGAATCGAACCCACAACCTTTTGCGCTGCTAACACAATGCTCTACCACTGAGCCACAGGAACAAAAGAAACATGACTTTTAAATGTTTTCCATGGTTTCCATTGAGATAAGACATTCCTACATCATAATATGTGACTTTTTATCTCATGATTCAGGATTCAGATTTTTTTCTCACAATTCCGAGTTTACACCACGCAATTCTGAATTTTGAGTTTATATCTGGCTTTTTTTCTTCTTCAGAATTAAAATTAAAAAGGTAATTGCGCATTCTCACAATTAACTTTTTTCTCTGCAATTGCAAGTTTATATCTCACAATTCAGAACTGTGAGTTTAAATCCTGCAATTCTGAGTTTATGTCTTGCAATTCTGACTTTTGTTTTATAATATCAAAAAGAGTCAGAACTGTTAAAAAGAGTCAAAATCACCTTTTTTAAATTCTGTGGCGGAAATGGTCTTCCATAATAAGCAACTTTGAAAATCAATAGAAATCTGGTCATACAAGAAAAATTAAGTTGTTACTATTCAGAAAAAATAACAGATAATGTGGAAAATCTCTTGAAGGCAATGACTCATGAAAGAGACATAAGAGTCTCTAAAAGAGGTATTAAATACGGTTCCTGTCCAGTTTTCAATCAAAATTCATGTGATCTCCATAAGATGAAAGCCTCCATTGGCCTCTCGTAATTCCTCTTTCTTGCGGGCCTGAACCAGGGAAAAGACCACAGCAGCAAGGGTGTTCCTCCCGAGAGAGATCCCTCTGCTGGTGCTTCTCTCAGCGTAGCTTGAGCTCTGTTCCCTGCTGCTAACAAAGTACGTGCGGACCCCTCCCCGCTGTTCGCTAACCCCTTTGACGTAGATATCTCCTCTAAGCTGTAGCACAAAGCCGCGGTCAGCCAGGATACGGCTTGTGCCCTCTGGGACCTGAATACGCCCGCTGAGACCTGTGCTGTCCATTCGGCTAGCAAGATTCACAGTCATGCCCCAGATATCATACTGGGGTTTAGTGGCACCAATCACTCCGGCGACTACAGGCCCATGAGAAATACCTGTACGATAGAAAAGCAGTTTTATGCATATTAAAGTTGTTTCAGGAGAAGAGTAAGTTACTAATTTTATTTTTAAGATTACAAAGCAAACATTTTCTCTTGGAATAAAATACATCAGTTGTATACAATAAGACCAGAAAGGTGCATCAAGAAAGTAAAACAGGGTCAATTTTGATTTCATGTTTGCCAAAGCAACATTGTAATTTTAAATTTAAATTCAAAGATTGTATTATTGTTATAATAGCCCAATCCAATCACATGAAAATCATACTGATGGTTTTATTTAAGCTCATTAGTGTGTCTGAACTGGCGCCGAGCAGGTTAAATTACTTCCCTTCATAGCAGGTAGTCATCAAACATGCACAGGTGAAAGAATAATAATAAAAAAAAAAATCAGATAAAGCTAATCCTATTTAAACTGATATGTTAATTTCCATTACATTTTTGTTTATTACTAGTAGAGTTGCTAAATACAAAAATAGCACAATCTTACCGACACGCAACTGGAAGTTGTTTGAGGTACGTTTGTTTATTTGTTTCAGAGTTTCTTGCATGGCCAAAGCGAATAGAACCAGCGTGCTTAGGTGAGCCCACTCATCTTCACATTCCTATAAAATACACATGAATAAAATTGAGCCTTAATTTATAAAAATCTAACTTCTCAGTTACTACTTAACTACTACTTAATTACTAGTTATATTTATACATTTTTAATATGTATGAATACTTTTTTATGTTTTATCCTGACCGACCTGGCCAGAATTGAAGGGATAGTTCACCCAAAAATGAAATGTGATCCATCCTAGGTGTATTCTTTCAGAAGAATACAATCGGAGTTATATTAAAAATGACCTGGCTCTTCCAAGCTTTATAATGGCAGTGAATGGTGGTCAAGATTTTGAAGCAAAATAAAGTGCATCCATCCATCAAATGCACCCCATGGCTCCAGCGGTTAGTAAATTCCTAAATCCTTTTGAATTGAAGTGATGTGTTTGTGTGAAAAATATAAATTGAAAAACATCCTTATTTACAACTTTATAAACCATAATCTCTACCTTTATTCACCCCCTGGAGCTGTGTGGAGTACTTCTTATGATGGATGTATACACTTTTTTGGGCTTCAAAATCTCAACCACCATTCACTGCCATTATAAAGTTTGGAAGAACTTAAGACATTTTTAATATAACGTCGACTGTACAGTATTTCGTCTGAAAGAAGAAAGACTTATACACCTAGGATGGCTTGAGGGTAAGTAAATCATGTGCTAATTTTTATTTTCTGGGTGAACTATCCCTTTATTTTTTATTATTAATATTATTATTATTATTTATTAATTATCAAGATTTTATTTCTTTCAAAAAATCAGATTCCAATATCGATCTAATCAAACGGATGCCTCTATCAGCAACACTGGCTGATACTGATTTGGTCACCAGCATATATCATGCATCTAGTTATATTGTCAGGCATACATGTCAAATGTAGCACAGACCTGTTTTCTAGGAGACAGGCCAGATGCAGCCATGTAGCAGCTGCCAATGGTTTTGATTTTCTCCAAGTCCTGGAAGTAAGGCTCTTCCAGTAGCTAAGGGGACAACAGGGAAAAAGATGAAGTAAGCCTGTCTTGAAATGTCTGCCTGGATTTGAAATTTCACACTACAACTAAGTCAGCATTTGCACATTTGAAATACATTCCATTAGTAACATCAGAGCTGCTATAAGCCGTTAAAACTATGAGCATGTATGGTCTTGGGCTTCGACATTTTGCACAATTCCACACACCTCATCAAAGTCAGCGATGATCTCATTAAGAAGACGCAGACACTCCACATCTTGATGAATCAACTCTTTCTTCTCGTAATAATCTGTAAAGCCTGGAATGGAAGCAAACATCACCCCAACTCGCTCGTAGGATTCAGAGAACAGGTCCTTGGAGCCAAAGAATTTATACAGAGAAAATCAAGAAGTGTTACTATTACTTTATTTATACTTATGGATAAATAAAAGTGCTCCATAACTACTGAAATGATTGAAATGCTTCAAATAAGCCTCAATTTGAAAACAAACAGCTGGATAATTTGATTGCATATGTTATTATTTCTTATTTTCTAAACAAAGTTTAACCAAACTATTGAGATCTGTCATTAATAATCACGCAACTACCTCATTGTTCCTGTCTCTCTCAAGAAAGTGGCGTGCGACATGGGCAGGAAGGATGTTGTACAGCAGACACTCGTTATGCTCCCTCAGTTCCTTCATGTCCTCCACTTCCTGTCTGGCCTGAAGACGCCACAGGAAGTCAAGCCTGGCTGTAGTTTCTAACTGTAAGATTAAACAGAAATAATTTCTTGAATCTTACTGAAAAAAAAAAGTAAAGATAAATATAAAACTGTATGTCAGTTTTGATTGCTTCAGTTATGAATAGAATTGTTTTTATTTATTTATTTTTACAACAGGATGATTATCATAGCTAAGTGGTGGTTTGATTATTATTCACTGATATAATTAAAAATATTCATTAATTGTAAAATATGTTATGATTCTACATTATTATTTAAATCACTAGCAACAGCATATGATACTGAATTCCTATGATTAAATACTTGAATAAGAATTTAATTATAATACCTGTCTACTGTTGTAGAGGACAACCACAACAAACATGGCCATTAGCAACACAGAAACGCCTTTGCGTCTGAGGTACTGATTTCTGGGCAAAACACACACATATAAAGCTTACATTAGCAGGGCCACAACAATTCAACAGTCCAGGAAGTCATTTGTTTTCTTGACTTTCTAAACAAGTTTGATGTAGTATATGAAAAATAATAATGACTACGATTGAAAGAATAAATCTTTTAAAAATCTAGTTCTTAGAAATGTTACACTTTTGAAAAAAGCAAAAAAATAAAAAATAAATCACAGAAACCTTACATTTTGAATGCACTTGAGTCTACGTTAAATAATATATATAAAAAAAAAAAATCACAAAACCATACTTATTATATTTAATATTGTTTTAATATTTACTTTTTGATTTAAGAATATTGTCAAGTTATTAATATCACCATGTTTTCTTGGTGTTATTTGACCTCAACTAATCTTGCTTTTTCATTTAAAAAAGTATAATTTTGATATTTGACCTGGAAATATACTGTAACTTTCAAAACTCAAAATTTCCTCTAAATAAAATTTAAAAAATAATAATTCAAAAATGTCTTGTTCAAAAAATTTTGGATTGTCGATGTCTAGAAGTCATACACAGTACCACATTAAGGAAGATTGTTTGATATAACCTCTTTGATAAAACATTTAAATATTGTACCTCTGAATTTGGCCGTTTTGGTGTTGGCGGACAAAGAGCACATGGAAGGCTACCTCAATGAGGTATGTGTAAACTGCAATGACTAACATAAGGACTGCCAATTTCAACAGACAGCTGAGCCTCAGGAACACAGCACATGTCACCATGGCCACCATACCACTCAAAACAAAGAACTGCAGAGAGACGGACATTTTTACTGAATTTAGTGTAGTTACAAGCATGGCATTAATGAAATGGGGTAAAATTAGGATGGCTGTATCAGAATAAGCATTACTGGAAGTTGTCTCACTTGTGACACATTTATATTCAATGTGTATCTACTGTACCTCAGGATGAGTGCAGATGTTTACTGGCCACTGTGCACCTTGTTCTGAGTTCTTGTTACTTTCTTTAGCCTCTCCAACCATTTTACACCACAACTGTACAAATAGATAAAAGAAATAAAAAAGACAGACAGGTTTAGAGAAGCATTTTAATTTGGCCCAAACAACTATAAATTCTGGCACTCACAATATCACAGGAGGCCACACCAAAGTTAATAGCAATAGCGGTGAGGGTGAGCAGGTTACGGATATACTTGGTCTCGTGTATCCAGCAGCACAGATGTTGTAAGTACGGTGGAGAGTGCTTAAATTCCTCAGCCAGTGTTACCAGAACAAAAACAACATAAACAAGAAAAAAAACAAAAAAAAAAATCACCATAACAAAAATACAGATTCACAGAGAAATAACAAAAATGAATACGTAATACTGCTACATTTCAAAAATCAAAAAAATGCACATTAGTATTGAGAGAATAGTAATAGCTCACTGTGGTGAGGGGACGAGGACCTGAACGGCCATGATGAAGAGGAGCATTAGGAATGAGCAGGCCAAGTTGGATTTGAACATCTCATCTCTCATCTGAGAAAACTGAAAGTTCAAATCTTTAAGCAAAAATGCTATAGAAAATATAAAAACTGTTCCTCGGCGGTCCATACCTTTCCCTCGATGTGTCTGTCTTTGAAGACTAGTGTGATGGGTGTGATGTGTTCTTTGCGCATTCGCTCACTACTGCGCACCTCGATGGCTTGCTTGATTCTCTTGTTGATTTCTCGAGACCCAGCACCATGAGGAGTAATTTGATTGGGCAACTGCACTAGGGAGCCATTGGTGAAAGTGGCTAAGATCTAAAAGATGACAATACAAAAGCATTGCATCTATTTCAAGTGGGGAAACAAATTATATAACTATTATTAATAGAGATAGATGATGGTTATAAGTTTGTTTGTTTGTTTTAAATCATATTGGTCAATATTGTATATACTATATTGTATATATTGTACATTTCTTTAGCAAATCGTAAAATTATTGTTAAAATAATAATAATATATTGCTTTTTTTAAGTATCAGTATCATTTTTATGCATTAAAGTTTTAACATCAGTGCATTACTTAAGAGCTCAACTTTTTTAATTATTTAAAAAAACTGAACTGTCCCTTTAAATGCTTGCTGTAAACATGATTTCCATTTGGATTTCCATTCAAGAGACATCTTATTATAAATTATTTTCTAATGTAATGGACCATAACACTGATGCTGGTGATAAAGTTACTAAAGGGTTCACTTAATAACAAATTGTGGCACTATTTAACAGGTTTGATAACTTCACATCTTATGACTAACTAGAGAGGACATTCAGATCTAAGTGAGGTTTATGAGTGAGGTTAACACAGACTCACGCAGTTCATTCCAATGATGTTATCAAAAGGAAGCTCAGCACTCCATGTCGTCTCATCTTTGCTGGTCTTCCGGACTTTAGGGGGCTCCTTGTCTTCCTGTGGCGTATGGCAGATCAGAAAAGTGTCGATCTTGTGTTTGCGTAAAAACTCATTCCGCTGATAGCCTCGACCTTCTTCTGTCTCATATGCCCCATCTAGACATTCCAGGGTTGCTCGTGATATATGAATCCTCCTATTATTATACAATTTGATACATTATTCTAATATCAATTTTATTTGGCTAAAAATGTGACCATGCTAATGATCTGGTGTACTTGCCCTGGGACTCCTCCAGCTTCTAGCATGTTGGCAACATCTACGTCCCAAGACCACACATCAAATTGCCATTTCTGCAGACCCAAAACCCCACACAGAACCGAGCCAGAGTGAATGCCAATACGCATGTCCATATCTCTTTTCAGCTCCTTACGTACACAACTGACAAAGAAAGAGGAAAGCTTAACATCATAATCTCTTTTGTTTTCTTCAGAAGAATTAGATGTAAATCCCCATAGAGCATCAATAACAATGCAGGAAAAGTATAATACGAATGTTCCAAAATATCAGACATGTCCAATCCTGCTCCAGGAGGGTCAACGTCCTACAGAGTTCAGCTCCAGCCTGCCCCAACATGATGTTTCCAGTAATCCAGAAGACCTTGACTAGCTGTTTCAGGTGTACTTAATTAGGGTTGGGCCTGAACTTTGCAGGACAGTGGACCTCCAGGAGCAGGATTGGACACACCTGCAAAAGATCTATGAAAGTACAGTTATGATAGCGCCACAGAGTAGAAATAAATGCATAGAAGGCTTGCTTACAATCTTTGCACATTAAACTGGGAGAAACCTTTAGGTAGATGGACAAAATACGTAACATACACACCGTATAGTGTTGATCATTGCCAGACCCATCTCTACACAGCAGCGAGCATGTGCAGTTTGGGGCTCTGGGACCCCAGACACACAGTAATAACAATCTCCAAGAATCTTTATCCTCATGCAGTGATTCTCCTGAAATATCAAAAGATATCTTTCAATTAGCTTCCAACATTGCATACCTTTGACACTAAAACTGTCTCCAGCTGTCTGTGAACCTCAAAAGTTAATCTTTCTCACCTCAGCTAGGCGATCAAAGCGACCGAACAGCTCATTGAGTGTGCGCACCAATTCCTGAGCTGACATGGTCATTGAGAGAGAGGTGAAGCCTTTTATATCAGCAAACAGGATACTGAGACAAGACCACACACATTCATTTCATGCACCATTCTTGCAACCTAAATGTACTGGAAAAAGTACTGCACAGAGAGCTACGTGTACCTGACGTCTTTGTATTGATGAATGTAGGTTTTATGGAACTGTTGAGGAAGCAATTCATCTTCCATAGCAGTCATATCACCAATCATCTCCATAGCAATAAATCGAGGAAGAATGGACATCACCAAACGCTCCTAATGCAAAATGATTCCTCTTTTCTTTTGAAGTTTCATATTAATGATCAAAGAATATCTTATTAAATCAAGAATCTCAAACCTGTCTCTGGTTCTCTCGTTCCATTTTGACTCGTCCTTCAATGCAACGCCGTGTCTCAAGGAATGCCTGCCTTTGAGCGCGATCCGACAAGTAGTGGATGAACAGCCCTGCAGTATTCATACCCATGTACAACAGACCTTTTGCTAGTAACTGAAAGAAAACCAAGAGTAAAAGTTAGCACAGTTACTGAAATGAACAAGACCAGCTTCTTTCATTCTTGTATTTATCTTTCAAGTTGACAAATGGTTGAAGATTGTCTTGAGATGATGGTTTATTCATACTGTATGTCCTAATAATGGAGCATTTATCAAAAAGAAGACCAAGTACAACTCAATAGACATATAAAAAGTCTGAAACTGACTGGCTCCATATTTCAAGGATAGTTCTTGTGGTGATCTTTGATTTTAAAGAAACATTGATTTCCTATTTTTTGACACAGGTGAGAATCGAAAGTGAACTTTGAAGATAGATGAGCTTTGAGCTTGAGCATGGAATCTTCTTTACCTTTCTTACAATGGCCGTGTCATTGTAGTTCCTAAGGGCATCCACCAACAGGTGCAAAGCAGCGGTGAAGAACCCGATGAAGATGGACCACAGTAGAGGTAGGGGCAATAGTGTGTAGGTGGCGAAAAGGGTGAAGAGCACATACCAGGACTGGTTCTCCAACCCATATGCCAAACCACCCAGCGCCTGCACAGTCTGGGACAACCAGCTTGCCAGCCCAGCATAGCGCAGGTAATCTGGAGACATCAATCCTTTACAGGTTAGAACTAAGACACATATGACTGCTCCAAGTCCCATGAAGAGCCCAGCCAACCATCCTTGTTGAGAGTCCACCATCTCTGGTGCCACAGCCAGGTAGATGAAGAGAATATGGAGTTTGGTAAGGATATCAATAACATTAGTGACTACTAGCGAAGTTCTGCGCTGACCAGACGAGTGCTGCTGGTACAGATGCTCAAGATCATGAGATTTAAACTTGTGGTGGAGAACCGGAAGGAAAATGCCACGCACCGTGGAGCCCCAGCTTACGAAGAAGTCAGCATCACTGAGTGAGTCGGTGGACTTACGTGTGCAGGTGGAGTTGCGCTCTCTTAATGGGTGAACGCGGGCTGCCGAGGAACGCCGCTTATGCGTGCCTGCGTTGCCCCGCACAGCTTTGCTACGAATCTGCCTGTTGATGTCATCGATGTAAGCATCAGTAACAATGATTTTGTGAGAACTGGCTGCTCGCCCCTCATGGTGCATTCCTCGTTGGTCGATAATGTGACGTACTGCATTCTGCCACATTAGTTGCTTGCGTTTCAGGTTGTGGGGGGGAGGCATAGCTAGGCATACCTTAGGCGGAAGAGTGACTTCTGTGGAACTCAAAGCCATGATCTGAACCTGATTTAAACAGGCTTTAGATCCCAAAACTCAGCTCAAGACCTCTATCAACTGCACAAACCTAAAACAAGACAGAAAAGAAAAAGGTTTAATAGTCTGGATGGAAATTTGAAGTTGTATCAGAATGAAACCCATAAACAAACTTTAACATGAAAATGACAATAAGCACAGTACACTGTGAAAAAAAAAAAATAAATTTGATTTTAACAGTAAAAGACTGTAAAATGCTACAGTAAAAACCTGTTAACTGGTTAACAGTAAGTTTTCATACTATATTCGGTGAATAAATGTAATTACACGTAAAATACGGTTTTTGGAAGTGAAAAAGAAAAATTCATTGTATAATTTACAGTGACAAACCGTAAATTGATACTCCCAGAATTCCCTGCATGACACTTCATTATATATATATATATATATATATATATATATATATATATATATATATATATACACACACACACATTTATTTATGCATTTAGCAGACACTTTTATCCAAAGCAACTTACAGTGCATTCAGGGCTATAATTTTTTTTTACCAGTATGTGTGTTCCCTGGGAATCAAACCCATGACCTTCTGCACTGCTAACGCAATGTTCTCCCACAGAGCCACAGGGACACATTTGGTTGTTGTTGAAATAACATGTTTCTTCTTAGTTTGTTCTTATTAGTTGTGTACATTATGGTTTAATCTTACATCTAATGTTGTTAAAATAGTGTTAATTGCATTATTTCAGTATCATGTGTGCCACTATGATGGGGTTTAGTGTTTGTGTGAATGACACTGTGCACCTTCTATATATAAGTATTGCCCTCCTCAGCTCGTAGAAAAGCTGTTTGTGATGAGCTTTGGTTCATCATGTGACTTTCTCATCACCACCAGGTTTTGGTGGTTATCTGTGCATTCCAGTGGTTAAAAACAGATATTAGTACTTCAATATTTTGGTTTATTATCATTAATGATCAGTTAATGAAATATGGTATTTTATAGTGAAAATAAAATAATTCAAAAAAACAAAAAATGCTACAACAATATTTACTGACAATTAATAACAAACAAACACACCTGTATTTTACTGTAAATAAATGTCACATATTTTTTTTTTTTTTTTTACAGTGCCCTTAAAATACCCCCAGAATACACTCTAAACAAGTTTAATACTGCCCAGAGTACCCCCAAAATTAGTTGCTTTTACCCCCAAGAATACCCTAAAAAAAAAAATTATACTCCCCAAAATACCCCTAAAACAAATCCAATACCCCTTAACAATTATCAAAACAAGGTCAGTACCCCAAGAGTACACCAAAACAAGTTACCCTCAAAATACCTTTAAAACAAATGAATTTTCACAATTTCCCTCCAAAATAAGTTCACTCCCACATATATCCCTATAATTTAATAAATACAACTGTACACAATGCATGTAATGTGTGCACTAAACTGCATATTAAAATAAGAAATATTGCTGCAAAAGGTCAGACTATTAATTCAGAATGGTTTGCAGAAGACATTATGGATTTATACTGTGCATACAAATGCAATAAAAGTAAAAGTAAATGGAAGGATACTTGCCATTAATGTGGTGCTGCAAGCTTGATAAATCTTGTAACGATGCATGCATCTGCTCCTCCATAAACAGTAGCCCAGTTAAACTGATCCAGACCCCAGCAAATATCTAATACGGTACATTCTTGTCCCTCAAAGGTGGGATACTTGGCATCTGAGTGCAGAATGAGTCTTCTTTGACAGTTTTCCTGTCTGCCATGCCATTCATCATAACTATGCTTTGCATAGTAAATTATTTGTCCTGATACCTTCCAACCATGTTATCCATCACTTTGCCTTAAAAAAAAAAAAAAACTCCTTGGCATTGGATAACGTCAAGGCCACCCAAGTCCTGTCTGCGGCTGATTGACTCAGTTTTGAGCAGCACTGTCTTCAGGTAATGAAGTGACTGCTTGGCCAGATGGTCTGAAAAGCTGCCCTGACCCTTCCGAGAGGTAGCAGAGCACAATCTGCTGAAGCTTATCCTATGGAAGAATCCCGACTCTTAATGAAAATGTTTAGAGGCAAAAATAAGTGGACTTGAACTCCGCACTAAGGCAGTGACAAAGGGGCTTGGGATCTAATGCACATGCACGCACACACACACACACACACACACACACACACACACACACACACACACACACACACACACACACACACACAGTAATAGGTTGAAATATAAGGGATTATCTACTCAGCAAAGGTGCACGTGATCCATTAAGGTCTCATGGGCACAGCTAACAGGATAAAGTCTGTGACAGGTGAGTTTATGTGTGGAGGTAATTGCTAGGTTAAAATTTAATTGCTCTTAAAATCTATTTTTTGAAAGCTGTTTGTTTATTCCATGTTTCAAAAATTGATAAGTCTTATATATATTTTTTCACAATATCTACAGGCCATCTTGCCCCATTGTTATACTATATATATAGATTAAATATGTGTATAGATTAGTTATTATAGGCTAGATATTGTAAGGAGAAAATGTGATCGTTTGTGATTGGCTGACATATGCTCTTGAGCAGACACAGTGAAGGGTTTTAGTTAGCAGGCTAGGCCGCTGATTCAGGGAATGTGGGAAGTAAGCTGGATAAAGTGCTTCTCACTGATCTGGTTACCAACAATATGTGCCAGGTCAGAAAGTGACTGAACCATCTGTTTCCTTTAACACATAAATAATCATGCTTTTCACTTGAGTGGATGACTTGGGCTAAAAAAGGTTAAGTTGCCTTTACCTGCTGGCTTAATTTTTACAGTATTTATATAATGTAATAGCCTAAAAGGCCATTTACACAGAATGTGTTTTTGCATTCCATTGTACTGCTTTTCCATTGTTTTTCTATGTAAATATTCGCTAAATGGTCAAATTTGATTGTTGTGTCTGTTGAAGTATCTCGCGTGTCATGGCATTCTAAAAACGTGGCACTTGATTGAAACGTGGCATGAAAGAATTCAACTTTTATGTAAACACACCTCTAGACTCTGCAGGTTGTTTTTTCACTTCAGTGCTCTGAATCTCAATTTTTTAAACACAAATGGCCCATCATTTTGTAGCTTTTGTGAAACTGTTTTAGTTTGTAATGTTGTGGTTATAATGCAATTTTCAAAACCAAAAGGCAAAAGTGATTTACAGTTATTCCTTTATTTCGCTATATAAGCCGAATGGAGAAAGTAAATGCTTCTGTGCATAAAACAGAGACACTTTTCCCATTGAGCAGTGGCCTTGGCATTCATGTAAACAGGCCTTATCTTTGTATTCTGCAAAATTACAAACATGCTTCTTACTCATGCCATGACGCATTTCACACTCAGACAAATCAATGTCACAGACTGAAACAAAAGAAAACAAAAGTGCCTCCAGTTAAAAGATTCACTATTATGTAGTGAGTGTAGCTAATGAAACTTTTAGGAGTACAACATTACGGATGATGTAACTAACATTGTTTGGGTAAATGTTACATAGTTCAACATAACGTTCAAGGCAGCTCAATATCAAATGCCATTGAAAATAAACAAATGTAATAAAGATCACAAAACGTGTACTTTCAGATAAATATTTTAAAATATAAATAATGGTTACATTATATAGACTCACATTGTGTTGTAAACACCACAGTTCAAAAAAAAATATACAATATCTGATATACTTGCATTACAGTGATTGTTACCTACATAGAAGTGTTAATATACAAGGGCCAAATAAATCATTGTTGAACTAATGCATGTTGGCACATCTACACAGCTCTGCTAATGTAACAGTTTTATCTTAGTTATATTTATTCCAGTGTTGGTGTAAACAAAGCCCCTTTGTTCTTGTGTTTTTCTTGGACCAGATATCATTACTGTGGCAGATTTAAAGATAGTTTCTTTCATATATTCTTTATATATTTAAAGCTACTGTCTCAACATCAATAATAGCTAGATTTTTAGTTTTGCACTTAGCAAAACCCCTAAATGTTGTGTAATGACTGGTAAACAGCACTCTTATACACTTTAATATAGTTTGGCACTAGTGACCACAACCTATACTAGAGTACTGTTCAAAAGTTTGGGGTTGGTACAAGTTTTTAATGTTTCTTAAAAGTTTCTTATGCTCACCAAGGTTACATTTTAACCAAAACAGTAAATTATAAAATATTATTACAATTTAAAATACCTGTTTAATATTATATTATATTATTCCAGGATACTAATTTGGTGCGCAACAAACATTCCTTATTAACATAAAATATAACATAAAATTTTGTAACAATGTTATTGTCTTTGCACGGTTGATCAATTTAACAAAACCTTGCTGAATAAAAGTATTTTCTTTAAAAAATAAATAAATTAAATCTTACTAAGTCCAAACTTTTGAATAGTAGTGTATGTTTGGTAAGTCTATTATTACACAAACTATATATATAGTACCCATAAGGGCATAACTTAAGTTAAATTAACAAAATGCATGTGCATGACACATACCATATTTCTTGAACTGGTTGATTTACATACTATCTATTAAAATTTAATTCTCATCAAAAGACAAGCGACATTCTAGAAAGCAGATGTTAAATGTGAGTAGACTTACATAAAAAAGACATTTAATTAATTTTTTTGTAACAAAAATGTACTGTACATTTTTGTAAATAAATCAATTTTAAATAAATGATATTGCACTGATGCAAAGATATTGGACATGTTACATTTTCTGCTCATGCTTTTCCTCCTCTTTGGAGAGAGCTAAGGTGAAAAACTGGGAATCATGTAGGTCATAGCATCCCTGTGAGGTGCATCGGGATTAAACAACAGCATTAGAATGCTAAGACTCACAAATCAGTTGGTAAATAAGTGGTCTTTCACTTGTACATCTATGGTAGCAAAGCAGCACAACAGTCACAGGGCAGACTGGGAAAAGAAGGATCCACCAATTTCATCCTCATGCTCCAAGACAATGTGACATGCACATGATTTGGGCTGAAACCTTACAGCATTATAGTTGTTTCCCTACTACAACTTTTGACAGCAACATGTATTTTACATTATAAACAGGACAGCTGTATGTCATAGTAAACACAGTGTCATAGCTGTATGTCAAACTCAGCTGTTACTAAGTCTTTGTTGGAGTCCAGAGGCTTCTCCATGTGTCTTAAGCGTAATCTTCACTGGGAGAAGGGAACTCTGCAAATGCGAGGTAACTCTCCAACTCCAACTAATGGCAATGTGAAGCTGATCAACTTAAAACAAGGGAACAAAGTTAAGTTTCGGCCTTAAAGAGTCATTTGTTGGTTTTTGATGAAATCTTGGGAGTGAAAACACTTTTGTGGTGCGACAATGATATTTGTACTTCAGACATTCTGATAGCATATTTAAACTGCCCTGAAATAGTTTTTAATGCACATTTAATAATCAAAAAAGTAAATAAATATATAATTAATACAAATTCAACAAACAAAACACCACAGCAAGCAATCGAAACAAACAAAAAGAACGTTCATTTGAAAAAAAAAGAAGAATATTTAGATGGCACAATGAAGATGAAAACAATCTGTTTATGGCATATCTCAGACATGATGTGGAGGGTGTGTTTGTAATGGAAACCATGTGAGATGCACTTGTGTGTGAGCATACGGTCCTACTTGATATTCTTGAGCAGCGATGTGCGAGCATTAACCACTGCTTTGAAGGCATCCTCACTGCCTGGGGCCACACACTTGTCCGGGTGCAACAGTACAGCCAACTTCCTGTATGCCTTGTTGACTTCCTCCCTACAAGCACAAAATGAGAAAAACCTATTAGTCTCAGTTTGCACATATCAAACAGGCCTTTAAAATGCTGATATGGCAAACCACTGTGGTCCCAATAAAGAGGGATCACAGTGAAGAATCAGCCAAGGAAGAAGGATTGTGATTGGCTGGGAATGAGAAATGACACAAGCTCATGATTGGTTTCTCAGGGTGTTGGGGAAATCTCAAAGAGGTTAATTAAGCTGGCAGGAGAGAATTTAAGGATGGTAATTGGATTGAAGGCATTCTCTAATGATCTGACCCACATGATTAAACCAGCCAAGCGAACACAACCGGCAATGTTGCATCAATAATACTGAGACAATAGAATTCAATGGGAAATAACAGTATCAAACTGTATCAACTATTTGTTGCTTGCTTTTAAGCATCTGACATTCTGTTAAATATTTCAGAGAACTGGAGAGTAAATACTAGCTTTGGCTTTCTTAATGGTTATTAAAGCAACTTAAAACACAGTATGTCCTCTGTCACTGGTGGGCATTGCGTATGTGCTAAAGATGGGAACACACTAACCTATTAACATCAGTTGACTCTTATAACTTAAGAGAGGTTAAGTGGGGCTTTAATAAAACAGAGCCAAATCAACATGCAACACAATTCATTTTTAAATGATTGCCCAAAAATGTATAGATTAGATTAGATTCAACTTTATCCTCATTGCACATGTAAGGTACAAGGCAACGAAATGCAGTTAACATCTAACCAGAAGTGCAATAAGCAGTAAGTACAGGATATACAGTGTCTACAATATGTTAAAAAAATTACAATAAATATACAGATAAGGGAGTACTATGGACATAATTTACAGATTTTTAAATACTATCAGCTTGATATACAGATAGGTGTACTATGAACATACTATACAGATGGATTACGTTATAAGTGTATGCACACTATAAGCAGAAACTATGAACATATGAACATTATTTACACTAGTGCAATGGACAGTAAAAAAGTGCAGATTAGTGCTGTAATCATGATTTTTGACAGCATGATGTCTGGAGTACATAGTTTACAAACAACACAGCTGTTTATGGCTGGTTAAAACTTTAAAGAACAAAGCCCAGTGGCCTACTGTATATAATAGAGTACATTTAATATTTAATATATATTTTATAATTAATAAAATAAGCCATAAACCACAATTAAAGCATTTTATCAGACATCAACAAACATTCAATCATTCCATAAACATCCACACAGATAAATTTATATTATACAAAAACTCTGAAATTTACAACAAATCAGTGGTATAACATCGTCAAATCAATGCTGTCAGGCATTAAGAAAAATGTGATGCCCTGCATCAGACAAATTCATATATACACCATATATACATACACTGCTGTTTAAAAGTTTGGCGTCCGTTCGATTTTTATTTTTTTTTTAATAATACTTTTATTTAGCAAGGATGCATTAAACTGATCAAAATGACAGTAGAGACATTTATACTGCTATAAAAGGTTTCTATTTCTATTTACAATAAATGCTGTTCTTCTGAACTTTCTATTCATCATCCTGAAAAAAAAGATTCTAGTTTCTACAAAAATATTAAGCAGCACAACTGTTTTCAACATCAATAATAATAAGAAATGTTTCCTAAGCCCCAAATAAGCATATTAGAATGATTTCTGAAGGATCATGCGAACACAAAAGCCTCTTGGTGAGCATAAGGGGCTTCTTTCAAAAACATTTTAAAAATCTTTCCGACCCAAAACTTTTGAATGTAGTGTATACTGCATGGATTCAAGATGTTTACTGGCATGCTGTAGACTAGTGTAGGAAAGCTATCATTCAGTTCATTAACCAGATACTGTGCAACAGAGCCTATTATACAGAGCAATAGTCAATACCTAAATAGCCATTAATCCAGAGTATGATATACAAAAGTTCAGCAGCACTAGCAGACACATTTAGCATGCGATTTACCTTGTGGCCCCAGGTTTAACCCCCAGCATATCCCAGCTGTCTTTGCTGTTGCGGATGCGTCTGATGGTGTCGGCCTGCTCTTTTGTAAAACCTACATTGACCTCTGGAGTGGGTCTCTTCCCTCCATTTTCACACATGTCAGTTATGGATGAGAAAAAGGACTGTGGAGGGGGACACATATCACATAAACAACAGTCAACAGAATGACAGGGCTGTAAACTGTAGAGTCACATGAGAGCAAATACCTGAAACATTTCATTGATGCCTTCACCACTCTGGGCAGAAGTTTCAAAGTAATGAAATCCTCTGCTCTCAGCCCAAAGTTTCCCCTCACTCTCATCCACAACTCGTCTTTTCGTCAGGTCAACCTTTATGGGTGAGAGACCACACTTTATAACAGTCTCTCTCTTATGTACATCATAGATTATACATTTAAGCGCCAGTGGCACCTTGTTGGCACACACGACGAAGATTATGTTCTCCATGTTGGCCTGTGAGCCCATTTCCTGCTTCATCTCTGTAAGCCAGCTGTCCAGAGCATCAAAACTCTCCCTCAGTCCAACATCATAGACCAGAATCACCCCCTGAGAGTCCTTATAAAACTCATTGCGGACCTGTAAAACACACAGCATCAATTCCCTCCAACATCAGACTCTCACAGCCATCACAAGCAAATAACCTGTGACCAATTTCTATACATGGCAATAAGAAAAATGCTAAATGCTGATGCAATAAGGTTCTTCAGGGAGACCATTACATGGACAGCAGCTCAATACTACCACACTGTGGTTAGTTCGATGTACTAGAGCAATAAAAAAATAAAAAGAATTAAAAACTCTTGATTTCATTGTGTAATAAAAAAAAAAAATTTGTTTACACATTTTTTTAACAATAATTTGAAACACACTTAATTATGTGCATACACATACAAATATAAAATAAATCAAGCAATACCTCATAAAAGAACGGATGTCCAGCCATATCAAAAATGTTTACTTTTATCTCCCTGTCTCGAACCTGAACCCTTGAGGAAGTAAACAAAAAAAAACCTTTCATTTACATTCCATTAGTGATTTGCTCTAATTGTGCTTTATTAATAGACATAACTGGCTTTGCATTGAAAAATATGTGCCATTGCACCAATAACTGACAAAACAACCACTACAGTCATATGCTTGAAAATTATTATAAGGTTATTATTGCTTTTTTAATATTAAACATCCCAGCAAAATGGTAGATACAATCAATGAATTAATAAATAAATAATACAATTAAGTGATAATACTTCCAGCTAGAAGAACAAGGTGCCCATGTGTCATTAATATGATCAGAGTTGGATGAAATTCTTGTTTGCTGCCTTTTGAAACTCATATTTGAAAAAAAGATATGACAAAGAGAAATCATTTGTCAAACCCGCATCACTTACTTGGTTACACCATAATCTATCCCAATAGTGGCTAGATACTTGGGCACAAACCGCTTCTCACAGTACCGTTTAATAATACAGCTCTGAAACAATAAACAGAAATATTATGAAATATTACATGCTTTAGGTAACCTAGTATGCTACTATACCTATTGTGCAGGCTAACCTAAAAAAATATCATACTGAATGAATAGCTCCTAAATGAAACAAATAGATTACTAGCAAAAAAATATTTACAGTATCAGTATCCATGAAACGTTACATCAAATACACAACAAAACATGTATAAGGGGAAAGCAGTTAGTTCTTAGAGAGAACATTAAGTGAACATGAACTACTGATCAATCAAACATATATATCATTAACTCAAGATCATCTTAATAAACACATGTAAAGAACCACCTGATATCTGAAGTTTGATGTCTGTATGGTTTAAAACAGTCCATTCTTACCTTCCCCACCTCTGCATTTCCCAGACTAATGACCTTAACCCGTAAAGACTTCTTGTTTTCTCGCCTCTTCTGAACATTCGTGTCCATATTGCACTTATTCGCAAACCTCGTCCAAAGGAGAAGATGAAATATCTCTAGAATCCACGTTTGTTTATGTCTGAGTCGGTCCGTAGACACAGTGAGCAGCTGGCTAACAGAGAGCCGGTGGGTCACGGAATATTACGGAGAACATTTTTTCATAAACCGAGAGTAAGCTACATTTCATGCATGTTTTACCGCGGACAAACACCGCATATATTTTAGGAGGTAGAATTATTTAATTTCGACATGCTAACGGGCTAGCTGCCCTAGCAACGACTGTTTGCTTAGCTTCACGATTAAAAGCACAGATTCAACAAAGACTTGTAAAAAAATATATATAAAGAAATGGTTTTAAAACAGCGTTTTATATTATATATTTCATAAACACGTTAATGGCAATTATGAGAAATAAGAATATTCTGTGTAATCAAAAAATTGGGGCAATTTATAGCAAACAGATGAGGGTTTCTATGGCGACAGCAACCTTCATACACAGATTCGAGAGATGACGTCACTTTGTAGGCGGATCGGCGGTTAGCGTAGCACTGGTTCACTCGACAAAAAGCCTATAGGATTTTCCCATAGGCTTTTGGATTATCGCAAAACATAAGCTCTGTGTTCAACCATAGTTCATGAAACTTACACGTTTTGTCCATAAAGATAATCTTCATAAGATAATATAACTTTGATGAATTTTGAAGCCTAAATAAAAGCGCCAGAACTTAAAAGCTAAACTTAGGCTATAAACGAACTTTTTTTTTTTTTTAACGAACTTTATTATGAACAATGCACAGGACAATAGGTACAGAGAACACGTGAAAATGGTATTTTCCGAAGATAATAAACAGTTGAATAACTAAAATTTTATTTTTATACAAACCACATAAATCAAGTATAACATGACTTCATAAATATTGATTCTGATGTTTACATTCAATTTTGTGATTATAAATTCTTCCAAATCAGACCAAATTTTTTTTTGTGTACATACAGTGATAAAATAAATGAAAAATAGTCTCCCTATTTGATTGGCAAAAGACACAGGACTCTTCTATGTTTATTTTAAATCTTCTTAGCATATCTTTATCAGGATAAATTTGATGTAAAATTTTAAATAAAACTTCTTTTATTTTATTATTAATGCAGTATTCATAAATAGTAGTGTTAGCCTTTTCCTAATTTTAAATCACCCATGGTTGAAATTAAAAAAAAACTTTGCAGGTGGAACCGAGCACAAATTTTGATTTCTAATATATTTATTGGTGTATTCTTTCTTTGTAATGTCTGTATCTCCAATAAAAATTCTATTAAATTCAGCACTAATATCTGTGAATGATATGTGTTTTAGAATTTGAAGTGAACCTGTAGGGATTGCATCAAATAGGCTATAAACGAACTACAGCACCAAGGTCGCTCGACTTCAGCGTCACCACCACCACACTGACCGCACATAGACTGTGTTCCCACAACTGTTTCAAACTTATTTTTAATGTGTGTTATTATTTATTATTCTTATTTTTATTTCGTATGTTCCTGTAGCTCAAGTGGTAGAGCATTGCGTTACGAAGCGCAAGGTTGGGGGTTTGATTCCCCGAGAACACATGATAGGTAAAAATTTATAGCCTGAATGCACTGTAAGTGCATTGTAAGTCGCTTTGGATAAAAGCGTCTGCTAAATGCATAAATTTAATTTAATTTAATTTTAATGTGTTCAGTCAAAAGGGTTTAGTCTGTATATGAATAATAAACAACGCTACATGAACCTTTTCATATAAACTGGAATAAATACAAAACTAAACTGAAATGAGACATTAATAATAAATAGTATAGTGAATAAATGAAATGACCATAACTAAAGGACATATGAAAGCTCGTATTTCTGTACATTTCGAAATAAGTTGCATTAGAAGTCAATAAATCTTTGATTAATATGAATATTTTAATTAAAAACGTGTCTCGACGAACTATTCAATAAAATTCTAGTGCATTTAATCTATTAAATAACAGCAGAGTGAGCGAGCTTTTGGATATGGTAATATTAAACTTATTTTAGTGAATAAAGTACCACGTTTCAGCTTTGTTAAGGTAGGTAAATACACGAAATGTTATTTTTTCCTTGCTTCTAGAAAATCCTAAATCTATATGCTCTGTAACAGCTTCATATGTGGCCGCAGTGGCTTTAAGCACAATGCATCGTTAAAGTTTCACTTTCACCGTGACTAATAAATGTGGTGTTTACATGGAATAATCGTAATATGAGTTTACCACGAACCCAGAGTCTCCGCATCAGTGGGGTAGGGTGTAACTGGTGTGTTTTATGTCGTAGAATAAAACGTGAAAGTATCTTGATTATTAGATTATTATTTTAGGGATTTAACCAAAATCCCATTCAAAAAACCCATTGACTGGGACGATGGAACCGAAAGTGCTAAAATGCTAACTCGTTTCTGGGTTTTTGCCTACAAAGTGACATCATTGTTGGTGATGTCCGATCCGTGAACGAATCATTAATTTGAAGAGGATGAATCGGCTGAATCGGTTCACAAGCGGTTCTCGACTCACTTACCGACTGAATCAAAAACTCTTTCTAGCATGTCCGACTCGTAATGTGTCGAGAAACGATGAACTAAGCTGATTACGAGAATTTTCAGTGAACCGAAAATTTAACATATGGGGCGAAAAGTAAGTTAGGTTACTTTTAAAGGTTACTTAGGTCGGAAACCTACGGCACGCGTGCAAACAGCGAGCAAAAGTTTCTGAGCTTTTGAATGTTACTTTTTGCACATTGATCTCAGATCTCTGTGCGCGCGTGGTGTGTGTGCGCGCATGCGCGCATCAATTAATACAGCGAATTAATAGAACAGTGATTAAACTGAACGGTTTTAATGCATTAGCCTTGTCTCTCACACACACATACAGTGGTGTTCAGTATGGTCTTATCGGGCTGTTTGGGCGATGTTGGCACAGCAACCATAAAAATTAAAAATGGCACGTCATGCCGAAAAGGTTGCCGACCCCTGCTTTATTGTAATTGTAGACTAGTGAATATGCGTAGAGTAATTACATGGAGAATGTAATGACAGTAACTAATTGTTCAGAAGAACCGATTCGCGGAAATCAGTCAATCAGAAGAAAATTCTAAATACATTAAAAAAAAATTATGTCAAACTGACAATTCATTTAATGTCCTAAAATAGGAGGGAGAGGGAAGGAAAGGAATATAAAAAACTGCTGGAACACTATAAAAAGTTCTTGAGCAAAGTGAGTGACAATGGGATGGAGAGAGAGAGTGCAAAAAACCAATAGGCAGGAAGGGAAGGAGGTGGTTATAGAGTCTCATTAATAGCCTACAGTGGATATAACTTTACAGCTCTAAAATTAATAGCCAAGCACTCCCATGCTTTCCAAAAAGGATTCAGATATAGAATAGATTTGATTATAAGAGTATATATTATTCTCATTAGTTATTCTGGTGAGAATAGTCAAGAAGATGCCACTTCCAAGTTTTCCAAATTTATTAGGTCTCCCAGATTTTCCAAGACAACTACTCATGGATTGCAGTACACTGTTGGACCATCAAGTTGGAGGTGGTAAGCTCATTTTATATATATATATATATATATCTATATATATATATATATATATATATATAAATCCCCCTTTTTTCTCCATGCTATTGTTTTCATTTATAGCACTTTAATTACATTTGATGTTTTGAAATAGATTAGTCAGTAATTTGATCCATTCATTTTTGATATAGGAATGCTCATACAACATTTTGCAACTGCAAAAAAAAAAAAAAAACAGTAAATGGTCTTTGGTAATATGCTGCTATAATTCAACCATCTTTATGTTTTCATGAATAATTCACAGTTCAGATTAAAACGTTCAGATTAACATTTCACATGCCACGAATAAGACGCTAGAGCTTCTCTCATCAGGCCAGACAAAAAAAAAAGCACAGTATCCTGATGTAGATTTAGGTTTCTTTTAAATAATGATTTATTATTTATTTATTTATTTACTGCTAAAAATAGTACATAATAGTAAAACTAAAACAACATGCATTATAATTTAATAACTCAAAATGGAATTTTCTTCTGTACAAAATATTAATTTTTCTCTTTAAATCAGATAAAATATTAAAACCTCTAGACAAAAATCAATCTTTTATTAGACTCTATAGCAGTAAAAAAAATCATGCATGTTTTATTCATTATAAAAACAAAAAAGGCAACAGAAAATAAGAGGCAACAATCAAATACTACTAGAGAGAGTGGGCAACAGGAGGCGGGGTTAGTTGACTGACACATGGCTGCACCAATTGATTCCTTCCCTCTCTCATCCTGTGCTTTCACATTTTCCATCTCTCTAACGCCCTCCTCATCTCCCTCCCCCTCTGCCTTTCTCATTGTTGAATGGTCAGGAGGTGTGTGAATGTATTCATCTTTGCTGAGGAGGGGCTGCATGCGTGCAGGAGTGTGTGTGAATGTGTATTCATATTCGTATGCATGTGTGTGTGTGAGTGCACCTGTGTGTTAAACCAGCATTGTTCCAGATAGAGGGAAAGCTGTGCCACGCTGTTTAGAAAATCCAAGGTCATTGGAGCCCGGTCACATGCACCGTATGAGAGCGTGCATGTGTGATTGAGTGTCTGTGAGCGCGTGTGTCTCTCTCTCTCCCTCTCTCTCTGGCTATGTGACAGAGAAAGAGGCTTCAGGCAAAGAACAGAGAATTTCATCAGGTTTTCCATCAATGTACGGTAAGGGTGATTGTGTGAGTATACATGATTTTCTGTATATATGATAATTCCCTGCCTGTGTTTAGGAAGGAAAGATTCATGTGCATCACAGGAGATTATGGCAATGGCAGTAGAATGATGCTGAAGCAACAGATTGCATGCAGTATTGCAGCTCTGCTGTATTTATTGTGCATATTTCATTACAGTCATTACCGATTTAGCTTCATCCACACTACTTTGCACCGAATACTCAAACACACAGTACTAAAACATACAGATCTACTGCAACATTCAGTTATTTACTCTAATGCATGTACACATATTATATTTCCTGCTGTATTCATATTATTTCATCTGACCAGCTTGTTGAGGATGTTTCAAACAAACTACAGGCAGTCAGGCTGCGACTTTGATTTCTCACAGCGTGGATGCCTTAGAGATGTGCGACTGGCTTTAGCACTTCAAAACCAGAGCAATTGCATTTTTTACAGCCTGAGAATTTTTCAGCCAGATTTCTCCACACATGCTAGGAAAAAACAGCTTTTTGAGAGAATAGGATTAAGTCAGTTCCGTATGCTGATCTATTATGCTATGCATTTTATACTTAAGGAGTTCAAAAGATTAATCAGCAATGACATATCATTTAATATTTTCCCAGTAGACTAGAATAACAAAACTGATTGATTTGACTTTATATACTGTATGTATGTATCTGTATGTGTGTGTGTGTGTGTGTGTGTGTATATATATATAGCGAGAGGGAGAGAGAGAGAGAGAGATTAAGATTTTTTTTAAAAATTAAAATCAGAATGACACTGAGTGAAAAGTTTAACTGATATATTAACTTTTTTTTCTGTGATTTGTGCTTCAATGGAAGCAAGAAATTCTGACTTTTGTACCAAGTCGGTTAGGGTCAGTTAGAATTTTTTTTTTTTTTTTTTTTTTTTTAAGAAATGAATACTTTCAATCAACAAGGATGTATTAAACTTCTAAAAAGTGTACAATGTTTACAATGTTAGCAAAGATTTTTATTTAAAATAAAAGCTGTTATTTTGAACTTTCTATTCATTAAAGAATCTTGAAAAAAATATGTAACACAATGTTTCCACAACAATATTAAGTTGCCCAACTGTTTTTAACATTGATAGTAATGAGAAATACTTTGCAGCAAATCAGCATAATAGAATGATTTCTGAAGGATCATGTGACACTGAAGTCTGGTGTAATGACTGCTGAAAATACAGCTTTGCACAGAAATAAACTGCATTTTAAAATATATTAAAAAGACAATAGTCATTTAAAATTATAATATTTTTTTATTTGTGATCAAATAAATGCAGCCTTAGTAAGCATAAGAGATTTCTTTTAAAAACATAAAAAAAACTTACAGACCCCTAAATTTTAGATCATTAGTATGTTATGCATCAATGTTTTTTAATTTAAAATTTTTTCTTAATCCTACATTTTTCTGTTGATCCAAGTTTAAATGAGATTTTTAACCCCAGATTTTCAATATATTTTCAGACATTTGGACCTCACTGCGTGTTATTTAGATTTACATTTTGTCCTCAACTAAAAAACTATTTTGGGGGATAATATGTAATGTTTTATTAGCAATACTGAAACAATTTAACTATATCTTAAAGCTTCTTCAAAAAGGCACAAGATTATTCTCATACAGAGTCCTGAGCATGCAAATGATAGTTTTAGATTAACTAGATGCTCATGGAAGTAGAGCTGACAGTGACAAGGTTAAGGAAGTAAATGAATAGATTACATTGTCTGACCTAGCATAAAGTTCCCTTTCTGTATTTCTGCTTTTTCCCTGACACTAACGTATTAGAGTGTGTGTCTTTGATATTTTGTCCCGTTTTGGGCAATCTGAAGGGATATGGCATCTGTGGTGACTGATGTGCTAAATATAGTTGTAATTTCAAGAAGCTCTCACAATTCAGGGGAAATGTATTTAGAGTGACTGCGTCATGACGAGAGAGACAGTGCCCAGAGTCTGTGTTTCGGAGAGATTGATTTTCCATACCGTGGCCGCCACAACATGGAGTTTGATTCATTTACATGCATAGTGAGTTGAGTGTTATGTAAAGCCCTATTAAAGCTGGATGTCTTCTAGTATGCCTATGCCAGCTTGGAGGGTATCATATCAGCCATAGTAGTACATCCCAGCACGACTAGTTCTTTATTATGACGTAATCTTTGTCACAGTGCCAGCTATAGCCTTTGTTTTGCAGCGTATGCAGATGGTAGATGTGCGTGTCAACAATAAGAGTTGTTCTTGGCAACAAAGTACTTACTTTCATAGTGTTGATACACTCCTGGTTTAAATTATTTAGTTGTTTTTGCTTCCTGAGCATTTTACATCTATTTATTAACATTGTCATTAGATGTACAGCATTATGATATAGCAAGTTAAAATAATCAAACTAAAAGCAGATATTTTTGCCCCTGGGCTTAGTCATTGTCAGTAGATTGTGCCAGGTGAATGATAGAGGTGGGTACACAGCCATGAGAGAATTATGAGGGTTGTAAACCAGAGGGAACTGTGAAGGTTATATTTACCACCCTGTCCAAGAAACAGAATGCCAAAGCGGTTGCGTTTAATAAATGTTGCTAATACAGTACTAGTAAAGCAGTTCCTGTCGCTGCTCTTGTATGGAGCTCCGATTTATGAACTCAATATTTACTTCTTGCTATACTTATGATTATGTTGAAGGAATGCTCATCAAGATCTTCGGTATTAGGACCACAAATGCTCGGGACAGATGATTTTGATTTCTTGCAAATCACTTGTTTGTTGAAAACTTAAATGTAAATGTTTACTCTTTATTTTTTGTCTTCTCCTTGTCTTAAAATTGCCTAATGATTTATTTACGGTACATTCATGCATTTAGCAGACGCTCCAAAATATTTTAAGAGAATTCACTCTTTACATTTGATCATAATTAACTCCCTGGAAATTGAGCTAGACTAAGCTACATGGTTCAAAAATGACAACAATTAAATAATAATAATAATAATAATAATAATAATAATAATAATAATAATAATTAAATATTTTTTTTAATATAAATTTCTTGTTTTAATGCACTGAAATTTTACCAGTTTGAATCAGTTTATTCAGTTTATATTATTATTAAATAAAACAAAATATTAATAAATATAATTAATAAATAAAAACAAAACAACTTTTACTAGTAGTATTATTTTATTATTACAAATAATTTAATAAAATTAATTAAAAAAATATTTATTTATTTATTTTGTATTTTATATACTGTATATATCTGTTTATTTGTAAGAGATGGCTATCAGTCAAAACCAATTAAATCTATTGTTTTGAAAGTATTTTCCAAAACGAAAACTCAACAGTAAAACCACATCAATTAAAATGCACAGCAGTACGTGGCTGTTTGTTTGTGTCATTTTTAAGTGATTACACTTTGCAGTCATTAATGACCCTCTTTTTAAACTGCAGAATCACTCTGGGAGTGAGAAACGGGGAGAGCGTGAGCTGATTCACTGCAGTCTTGAGTGTGTGGGTGGAAATTTTCAGTGTCGACTGTCAGGGGTTTTCTCTTTAGCTTCTGCTTCAGTTGCTTTAGGCGTAGAGGTGTCACGCTGATGTGTCAAAACACTAGCAGGTAGGCCAATGTGTGACTCACACCCTAGCTCCTCTCCCATCCATCCAATCACAGTGTAATTGCCAATCACAATCTCAGGACTGCAGGCTTGAGTCAATAAACATACGCTGACCTTGTGTTGCATTTAAAATACAAAGTTAAGTGAGTTTTGTAGACTGATGCTCTTACTGATATAGTTTAATATCTGTCTGCTCTATGCACACTATTATGTATTGTGTGTGATGTGATCCTTAATATTTGTTGACTAGAATGAAAGCCTGTGTCAGTTTTGTGTGGGTGGTTGAACACTGCTGTCTGATCGCTCCACTTGCTCTGGTTTGTTTACTTTCCTCCGTGACGAAGCTCTTTCACTATGGTAATGCTGTAAACAGCCTTGTCCTTCCCAGGGGTCCTTCCAAGGTGCTGTCTCGGACTCATCCACCCAGAAAGGGGTTTGTGTGTGTCTGAAAAACCATGTTTGTGGAGTTTTAATTGGATATTTGACAAACAACATGGATATGAACTGTTTTTAATCAGCATTAGTATTTTAGTTTAATAGTTATATGAATGTATAAGGAGAAGTATGTATTTTAGATGCAGTGACTGGTCAGGTTTTTCACAATTTTAATCACCTTTAACCTTCCTCAGGTTGCTTAAATCATCCTGCACTGCAGTGTGAAATATTCATTTTTAACTAGATAACATATATTGCATCCATGTAGCCTCTTTTAGTTAATATGAACTCATTAAAAACACATGTATAATTAAATAATAAATAAATACAATTAAATAAAAAAATATGTTTAAAATGGATGGATGGGGTATAGTTACAGAGTATAGATGGATGGAGTAGAGTATAGCTACAGCTTACAATAAGGTTATGAACATTAACCTCAGTGATGCTATTGTTAACTAAAAAAAAATCTATTCAAATTATTTTCGGTCATTGATATTAAGCTGAAATAAAATGTAAATATTAGATGAAAAACTTAAAAATGTTGCCTTGGCAATTAAATGAAATAAGTTTAAGTTGCAGTGCTAAGATTAATAAAATGAAAACTTACAAATAATTTAAAACTAAATAGAAATAGAACTAAAAGTAGATTTTTTTTTTTTTAAATAACAAAATTACTAAAACTTAAACTAAAATTTAAATGTAAAATGAAAAGTTAAAAATAAAAGCTGATTTAAAATAATAAATACTAAATTAAATACCAAAATAAATAAATAAATAAATCTAAATGTCAAATTAAATACCAAAATGATATACTATATTGGTATATAAATAATACTAAAATAACACTAAACTTGACCAATAAATGCTGGAAAAAAAACTAATGTTTATCAAAAGTTCATATTACCTGCAGTAACTAATGTAAACATATTCAATCTTATTTTAAAATTAAAATATTGTTATTCTCCTGAAATCATTTGCAACAAATTGATGACAATTGATGAATTATCCTTGTTACCACTTTTTCCTGTGATTTACAGTGCGTCCCTTTATATGTCTGAATGAGTTTTTTCAATTGTCGGTGTAAAACCAAAACAATTCTAAATGCTTTCAACAGATTCTTTTCAAATCCATTTAACTGGCACACCAAGCTGCAGACGTTTCCTAAATACAGATTAATGCCCTTCCCCTGAATCGACTGGCCTCACTTACTAGATTACAGCACACAGGTCTACTATATTTAATGTGTCGATGCAATAAAAAACCCTCACATTGAGTATAATTACAAAGACTCTTGATCAATACTGCCCTACATACTGGAGATGAGGTAAACAAAGGGGTCTGGAGAGATAACCTTTCAAACTTCCTTTTCCTTCACGTATATTATTTCTGTCCTTGTGTGCTCAGTTATTGTGTTCGGGTCTTCTTTTGTATTACTGCCGGTCTAATTCACTTTCTCCCATTGTTTCAGGTGTTTGTGGATGCTGTGGGGCACTAAGACCCCGTTATAAGAGGCTGGTGGATAACATCTTCCCTGAAGACCCTGAGGTAAGGTCAGATGAAATAAAAGCCGCTGAGCCAGAGAAAGGGATGCGTCACTAGGCTTCGAGTGGTTATCAGTCATCAGTGATCAATGCAGTGATGTAGACATAGGCTTTCAGTGACATTCATTAGTTTTAGAACCACTGTGGCGTAGCATCTGCTGCATGCTCACCCAATTGCTTTCAGCTGTTTTTACAGACTAGTTGTCTGTATCAGGGATTTTCATACCCGGGTTTGGAAAATATGAGAGAAAATAAAAATAATTTATAAATTCTATTTTAAAACTTGTTTAAGAAATAAAAAAGTGTGTGTGTGTGTGTTTTAATTGCTTGCAATGTATACATACATTTTCATCTTTAGCTTACTCTGAAATAAAGTTTGATGTAGGATTTATTTTGAAATAATTTTCACTCAGAATATGCTAGTACATTAAACACATAATTACAAAGAAGTGACAAGTAACACATTAAAAAGCATGCAAAAATGAAATAATTTTCCAGTTGACAAATACAAGCCTATTATTTAATTTTAGAAAGAACTCCTTGTCTCGTATTTCACCATGTAAGGTTAAAGCACGAAACTGGAAAGTATTTGAATCTGTCTCTCTTCAGCAAGCTTAAGAATCTATATTAGGATCTGCATTAGACTCAGATTAGAAGATGAATCATCTGTGGAAGATTCTTTTTTGGTGGAGAAAAGTTTAAAATAAATCTTTTTATGTCCTTCTCTAATAGGCCTCTTTTTAATGTTCTCTTGCTCTCTGTCTGTCTGCCATCTTGTCTTTTTGTGTAAAGGATGGTTTGGTGAAAGCTAACATGGAGAAGCTTACTTTTTATGCCTTGTCCGCTCCGGAGAAACTAGACCGTATCGGTGCCTACCTGTCAGAGAGACTATCCAGAGACGTTGCCCGGCATAGATATGGGTAAAAACAAAAATTGGAAGAAAGTGCAGTGATTGTTTCTATCTAGCTCTGTGATTTGTACCTGCTATAATAATCTGTGATCATCACTGGGCAGTATCATGTTTGTGTCTCACAGGTATGTTTGTATTGCTATGGAGGCTTTGGACCAGCTATTGATGGCCTGTCACTGTCAGACTATAAACCTTTTTGTGGAGAGTTTCCTTACTATGGTGCGCAAGCTGCTGGAGGCAGACAAACCCAATTTACAGATCCTGGGCACTAACTCAGTGAGTGAAATTTACTGCCTTTAGTCTCTAGTGAAAATCACTTACACACCCTATTGATGTAGTTACTGATTTAGAATGCCATGTGAAAATGATCGGGTGTCTCTGCAGTACAAAGGGAAATGTGGCTGATGCATCAACACCACAGGTTAAGCTTTCAGTCTTGCAGTGATCTTGGAGGAACAGACCAGAACTAAGAAGTTTCAAAAGCTCAATCCACTTGATTACACAGAGTGCAAAGTTGTAACATTTTGGCTTCACCTCAGTCAAGCTCATCCAAATTATATTAAATATAAAGCCCTCCTTGCCAATCGAAGCCCCATAGTGTTACAGCTCCTAAATATACTGGCGCTTTCAATCTAGTTAAATTCAGTTACAAATTAAGAATTAATACAGTAGAAATAGTAATACTGTGAAATTGTCACGCCCCTGGACTCATTTAGTTGTGTTTTTCCTCCCCATGTGTGCCGTGTTCCCTTTTAATTAGTCATTCCTTGCACATGTGTCTTCCCAATTATCCTGTGTTCAAAAGCCCCAGTCCTTTCAGTTTGCATTTGTCGGTTATACTTGTTGAATGTCCTCCTTGTTCTCTGTTTCCTGTGGATTATTAAAGACTATTGTTCGTATTACTCCAGTGACTCCTCGTTCCTCGTGCCTCTCCTTTGAATTATGACAGAATAACTGACCCAAACAGTTTAAACTGCGTGTCTCCCCTCCGTTTTGTTTCCGTGTTTTTTCTCTCAGTTTTTTGTTTCCGTAATGTGTCCCATGGATCCCCTCCTTTGCCCAGAATACCTCTTCCTCCTGCTGGAGCAGGGGGAGAAATCGCTCGGGGCCCATACTAGACTGTTCATGGTTCTGGCAAGCTTACCAGCTACCTGGATGATGCGCTCTGTGCATTCTACGACACTAGTTTGACCATCATGTACAGAGCGGTGTCGTCCGAGGACGGTCCCCGAGCGAATTTCACCTCCGTTCCCCACTGGTTCCCAGAAGCTAGTTGCCAGTGCCACTCCCCGTGACGTCAGTCCAGGTGTATGTCCGGCAACACCGCCTGCCACGAGGGAGAAAGCCACGGACGGTGTGAGCGTGGAGAGGAGCCCTGCCCCCTGCATCGCAGCTGATGGTGAGCTGACTATGGCATGGCAATAGGGCCAAAAACGAGGAGGAGGTCTCATTGACTGTGAATCTGATCTGGAGATCGAACTGCCCCCTCTCTTCTCTCCGTTGTCTCCGCTGGTCCTGTCCAGCCCTCCTTCGTACATGGTTCCCCCGTCCAGCCCTGAGGGGGCTTTTGATTCTCCAGTGCCTGCTCCTAGAAAGAGCCCTCCACTGCCTGCTCCTAGAATACACCCTCCATTGCCCGCTCCTCGAAAATGCCCGACCTCCCACCCGCTCCACCCTTCTCCACCGCTGTTGTCTGGCAGCCCCTCTGCTTGCCCTCAGCCCAACATCATTGTGGTGCGAGCCCCGCGAGACTGCCATCCTCCAGCGTCGCCGTGGTCGGAGTCTCCCTCACCTTCACCTCCAGCCTCCGAGGCCTGGACTCCGCCTCGATCTGTTGATCCGTCGGCTCCACCATGGCTCCTAGCTCCCTCCTCTCCCTCGTGGCCTGGCTGTCCACAAGCTCCGCCTGGCCCCCTCGTCCCTCCGGCTCCACCTTGGTCTGGCATTGACCATCCTGAGCCTCGGGACTCCACTCCTCTGGCTTCACCTCGTCCCTCCATCCCTCCGGCTCTGTCAGGCTCCTTCATCCCCTCAACTCCTTGATCCTTGATCCACATCTTTGTGTCGGTCGCCGGCGCCATCGGCTCTGCCTAGGACCTCTGGATCCTCCCCGTTGCCCAAGCTCTTCGGCTCTCCATCTTCTCATCGCGCTCCTCCTCCACCTGCTCCGCCACCATTGGTCGGCCCCCATACTCGGCGGCCATTACTCCTCCATGGCTCCATAACTTTTTTATTTTATCTATAGTATTTTAATACTGGAATTACATTGTTTTGCCTGTTTTTTTCTCTATACATTTATTGTATGTTTGAACTTATTATATGTACTTTATTTTATTAGTTCCATATTTAAATATTGCACTTATTCCATTACTTCATGTCATACCTTCCCCTTTACCTGAAATATACAGGCCCTCTTCATTCATTATAATCCCATTCCAGATAATGTTATTTCATTTTACATGACAAGCTTTCAAAACAAAGATAAATGTATCCTCTGTACAGTAATGTGAAACTTCAACATGGTCCCTGAAAGCTTAGCACCAGGCCAACTCAATTGCTTATGGGAATATATAGAGTTCTCAAGTTCAAACCGCTCACATCTGATGCTTCTGAAATATAAAGGCTTAAAGATTAAAAAGAGATTACTTTCGCAGATAAAGGCGGGGCAGGGCTTAAAGCATGTTGCCCATAAATGTTGAAAGCTGTGCGCATGTTTGCAGAATTTATGGGTTATGCAGTGTCTTCATCTGAGTTTAACAGCGTGAAGGTACTCTGTAGGTTTTGTGTTGGTGTGGTACTCAGTGTGGTCAGTAGTACTGCATAAGTCCATCAATATGCAAATTTGCATAATCAATCTTCTGCAATATTGGTTGTTTGGCCTCTAAATGCCCTTGAATTTTGATTGTTTCATGTTCTTGGCAGCCAGTACTTAATATACAAACATTTTGGTGCATTGTAATTACATTTAAAGTACATGCATTTAATTAACATTTAACATTGCACCTAACCGTAACCCAACTCTTAGCTAACCATACCTCAAACTCATTAGCAGTAAAAATATGTGACCAGTTTTTCTATATTTTTCTGCTCTTTCTCTTTAAGTTTGTGAAGTTTGCGAACATAGAGGAGGACACACCATCATACCATCGTAGCTACGATTTCTTTGTCTCACGCTTCAGTGAGATGTGTCATTCCAGTTACGAGGATCCAGATATTCGCACAAAGTGAGCACCTCTTTCCATTTTTTCAAATAATTTTTACACCCAAAATTATGAATGTTGAAAATCTAGTTTTTTGGATTATACATAAACTAGTAAGTATAATCAGTCACACTTTAATTTAACGTCCAGTTCTCATTAACAATTAACAATTAACTATGACTTTTGCCTCAGTAAACTCTTATTTACTGTATATTAATAGTTAGTAAGGTGGTTGTTAGGTTTAGGTATTGTGTAGGATTAAGGATTTATATTATGGTCACACAGAATATGTGCTTTATAAGTACATGCATATTACCATGTTGGTAATATGCATGTTAATAAGCAACTAGTTAAAGGGATACTCCACCCCAAAATGTAAAATTTTGTCATTAATCACTAACCTCCATGTTGTTCCAAAAAAAAAAAAAATGAAAGTCGTCATCAGAATACTCCATCTGCCATCAGACGTTCAATCTAGGTTATATGAAGTGATGGAAACACTTTTTGTAAGCGAAGAAAACAAAAATAATGACTTTATTCAATAATTCCTTTGTCAACGGTCTCCTCTGTCTCTCATTATCACCTTATGGTGTGTATGCTCTTCTGTGTCATCCATGCCACAAGGATGTGCTGTTTTATTTCAAATCAAAGCTAAATACATGTAGAAACAGCGCATCTTTGTGGCACGGATGACACAGAAGAGCATACACAGCATACAGTGATATGGAGAGACACAGAGACCGTTGACAAAGGAATTATTGAATAAAGTCGTTATTTTAGTTTTCTTCGCTTACAAAAACTGTTCCTGTCGCTTCATATAACCCAGATTGCACGTCTGATGGCAGATGGAGTATTCTGATGACAACTTTAATACCTTTTATGGACCTTGACACTGTTATTTATTTGGCAGTCTATGGGACATTCACAAGCCTCCAGGTTTTCATCCAAAATATCTTAAATTGTGTCCGGATGACAAACAGAGCTTTTACGGGTCTGTAACAACATGGGGGGAAGTGATTAATGACAAAATTTTAATTTTGGGATGGAGTATCCCTTTAAATACACATTTATTATCAAACACATATTAATTATCAAAATATCCTATTTTTTTTTTTTTGAAATCTCATACATTTTAACTCATTGAATATTACTTTCTCCACAGCTAGCCATATTTTTAATCATGTTCACTCTTTTAAATTAAATAAATGTAATTGTTTTTACAATGACCTGGGGCCTGTACCATGAAACCGGATTAGGTAAATTTCAGTTTAGTTTGCACCAATCCTGGGTTTTTGGTACCATGAAAGTGACTTGGCTTTTAGCGGCGTTCATTACGTAGTAACTTACACTCCACAGCTAACCTTACACAAGTCACATATGTCTGACATCAGATTTATATATGATTTATATTATTATTAATCCCTTACACAACTTGACACATGCCTGACACAAAAAGCCACTCCCCCAGTTTCTCTCTCTCAAAATTAAAGGGTATTTAGTAAAATGATAATTACTCAGAATTATTTTATATGTTTTATATTATTATTAATCCATTACACACAAGCATATTTAGTTTAACAATTATTAAAAAGCATTTATTTTAAATGAATTTTAATATATACAGATAATATGTAAGATAAATAAGCTATAGAATCAATAGATAACACTTTAAAAATGACTACATGTGACTTTACATGTTCATGTCTCCATCACTAGATTATGTTAAAACTGTGTAATCTAAATGGATGGAAATTATATATGCAATTCAAAAAGAAAGAAAAAAAAATTAAGTGTACTGTATGACTGTCCTCTTGAAATGTCATTGTTTTTTTTAAGACAACATATGTGCAACATTTCTGTCAAAAGTGATAAAGCCCCAAGAACTTGTAGAATATAATAATAATAATTATTATTTTTTACAAGAGTAATCTCTTATTAATTACTCTTACTTATAATTTCTTAGACTTGAAATTAAATATATTACAATATTATAATAATACAAATATTAAATTATATTATGAATAATAAGAATGTTAAATTCATATGCAGTGAATTAAACAGTATTATTTATAATTATAAGATTTACTGTGAACATCAAGGCTTTGTGTAAATAGAGCAATAGGGATATTCTTAAAGGAAATGCACGAGTATGTGCACATCCATGTACAACAGTGTGTGTGTGAGAGAGAGAGATTTTGCCACATACTGATACAATTTAATATTTTCTGCTAAGGGATTATGTAGAACAGGATTAGAAATGAAATCTGCTTTTGATATAAAAGGAAAAAAAAAATCCTTTATGATTTAATAATTCATGCATCAGAATTGCACCATGCAGTGCACATTAATAAAAATAGCGATATATAAATCCATGTCTAAATGTGACTGAAGTCTGTTTGGGTTGTGTGTAAGGATTCGTATGGCAGGGATCAGGGGTCTTCAGGGGGTGGTGAGGAAAACTGTCAATGATGAACTGCAGGCAAATATTTGGGACCCTCAACACATGGACAAAATCGTGCCATCTCTCTTGTTCAACCTCCAACAGGAAGAAGGCGTAGAGAGGTCTGAAACACACTTACATGCTCACACACACAATCACACGTGAAGAGAAATGGACACTTTTAGTCTAATGGAAGTGTGAATTTTCTTTCCGAGAAACAGCATCTTGCTAATAGCTATTAGCCAGTCTGTGTGATTAACCTAATGAACTCCTAATCGAATGCTAATGAAAACTGTGATAACAGTAGACTGACTACAACTGAGGTGTCAGACTTTCAAGTGAAGCTGCTTTACTGCTGTAAACCTGATAAACCCAAAGCCCGAGGGTCAGAAGCAGACCAAGAAATCTAAACGGAACTATAAAACTCTTCACATCTTCACCTCTGTGGAAATAGCTGACCAACAATCGTCCTATTGATTCAGCCCTGGTTTATGTTTGTCTTATGTGTTTGATTCCTATTGATAGGTCTCCTTCCCCAGAGACAGAGAAGGAGAGGGAGAGTCCAGTGGAGCTGACAGAGAGATGCTTTCGAGAGCTGCTAGGACGAGCGGCCTACGGCAACATCAAGAATGCTGTGAAACCTGTGCTCATGTGAGTGTTTATGCACTACCCTGATTAAACACAAGAGGCCAGCACACAGAGACACATTTAGTATACCAGTTTAGTGTACTAAAAGTACAACTGCGGAGTATTTTTATTAAGTATATAAATATGTAAATGTGTTTGTAGTAAACTTAACATGAAATAAATGTATTTCAAATACATTTTAGTACATTTAGTTTTCATTAGGGGCAGTATAGAAATATAGCATTGGAAAGGGAATGAAGAAAAAGAATTAAACAAGTTGTCGTCATTGTTAGCCTAATACAATCTAGACAGTAAAAGTAACTGTAGTATCTGTTACACCAATGTATTTTTTGACCTACTCTTTCTGCTCATTGCTGCTCTAGTTCTGTTTGCTGAAGCTAATCATTAATTCACTTGTACATTTCCAGGCACCTGGATAACCATTCACTTTGGGAGAGCAAAACATTTGCAGTCCGCTGTTTCAAAATCGTTATGTACTCCATTCAGGTAGATACAAACAACTGTGCTGAAATTTGTTTGTAAAAGTATCTGAAACAAAATACAATGCAAGATGCACTTTTGAGGAGCATGGCCTATTGCTACTAAATAATTATGTATTTGAGGACATATTTAAACATATTTAAAAAATCTTCGCTTTGAAAGTCTCAGAACAGTAGTGAAACTATTTCTATATTTGCATTATTACATATTTTCTACAAATTATCTTATCAGCTCAACAGTTGGAGTTAAAAATCTCATGAATGTATTACTATTTCTTATTGACTTGACATTATAACATTTCTTTTTTTAATAAAAAAAAATATATATATTTGTTGATCTGTGTTACTGTACTATTAACTCGTCTACTGCTCCTTCTCAGTCCCAACATTCACATCTGGTGATTCAGCAGCTATTGGGCCACTTGGATGCCAACAGTAAGAATTCAGCCCGAGTGCGTGCTGGGATAGTGGAGGTGATCTCAGAGGCAGCTGTTATAGAGGCCAGTGGATCCATAGGTACCAGATCATCTTTAGACCACTAGAGGGAGCACTAAAACCATCGCATTAGTCTGATAATACTTGTGCTTTTTTGTTATTTTATTATCTTTTTCTTTCTGAAGAAAAGTGATATACACACTGCTTATTTCATATGTATCAGTGTTTATATGTTTGACAAATAATTTGATTTTATACTCTAGAAATCATATGGTGTTCCTTAATTTAGTTTTGGCTCTGTGCCGTACCTCTCCACAGGGCCCACAGTACTGGAAGTGTTTAATACTCTACTAAAGCAGCTCAGACTCAGTGTGGACTACGAGCTTACAGGATCCTACGACTCTTTTGCAAATATGGGCTCCAAGGTCATTAAAGTACACGAGGAGAGACAACTCCAAGAAGCCGTCATCAAAACTGTCGGTGGGTAAACAATGAATGTTTGTGAGTAAATCCTGCAGTCGTGGCACTCAAATATGTTTGTAAGATGACCGTGGCTAAACTGTATAATTGGCTTTTCTCAGGCAACTGATTTCCTACATAGCTGCGCTCAGTTTCATATCAGCCCACATTTTCATTCTTCAAATTATAACAATTTTATCTCAGTATTTAAGCCTTTTAAATAGATAGATAGATAGATTTATCAGTCGTGCATGATCCCTCTATCTTTTTTTGTTTTCAGGCTCATTTGCATACACACTGCCCCCCTACCAGCGCTCAGAAGTCATGTTGTTCATCATCGGTAAAATTCCTGTGCCAGGCATGTATCCAGCTCTGGGCTCGGCCAACACCGGGTGAGACAGGGTTACAACCTAGACTTTATCAATTAGACATGTTTACGATGTATTTTCTGCTGGCCCAAGAAGAAATGCAAATTAGCTGAGGAATATAGCGTAAACGCTAACATAGCAAGTGTTTAATTAGATAAATGCTAGCGTAAGCAAGAATATTCTATTTTGTCAATAAGTGTCTGTTTCTGGCTTTAGGGTTGAGGGCAGTAGGATGATCCAGGTTATGCTGCTAAAGTCTTTGCTGCAGGTGAGCTGGTTTGTGTCAGTTATAATTTCACACTGTGCCATGCGGAGGCCATTTACTCCCCCTGCTGTTCCATGATATCCAGAGTTGCTGATGCAGTCTAAACCTTCTGATGGTCTTGTGTGCCTTTAAATGTCAGTCTCTCTGTTTCTCCTTTAGGTAACAGCAGGATTCCAGTCTACAAACATTTTGACAGCACTTCCCACCTCATTCCTGGACCCTCTCTTGTCCTTCACTCTGATGGAAGATGCAGAGATCCGTCTACTCGTTCTTGACATCCTCATCGGCATCATTGATCGCCATGACAACCGGCACAAATTCTCCCCTGTCAGGTTGGGGTGCACTGACAAACTCAAGAGAAATCTAGCAATCTACAATTTACTTCTTAATAAATGATTAATGCTACGAAATATAGAATGAACATTTTGATGTTGTGGTGCCTGTAGTTTTCTTTTGCATATCTTTAAGATAAAGCCTAAGGATATTTAACATTGCATGACCAATTAAAATAACTAAACACTTAATGATTTATTTTGACCCTTACAATTTTTTTTTATATTTTTTAATTAAAAAACACAATATACTTTTTTTTTTGTGTTATACTGATATACGTTTATACTGTTTTGGTGGGTTAATTTAGGCATTACTTGCTATCATACATTTATACAAAATTGATATTATTTAATTGCACAAAGTGTTTTGCTACAGTATGTTTTGCTACAGTAGGTCCCTTAGAGTTACCTGACAAAAGATTTAACAGTGCATTTTGCTATCGTTTTCAACAGAATTATCTCAGATATCTCAGTACTGAAGCTGAAAGTAGACAAGTGCTCAAGGCAGGATAACCTGTTCATGAAGAAACACAGCCAGAGGCTATACCGCCACATTTACCTAGCTTGCAAAGAGGAGAGCAGCGTCCAGCGGCATTTTGAGTCTCTTTATACACTGCTGGCGTTGATCTGTGTGGAGCTGGCCAATGAGGAGGTGGTGGTGGACCTGATCCGACTGGCTTTGGCATTACAGGTAATTTCTCTCAGCTCTACGATACATGGCTGTGGGGCTGAATAAATATGCCAATGGACACATAGGGACGGCATAATGATATATGTTAATTAATAAACCTAACACAAGTCGACCTTTACGTCAGCATCTCTTTACATTATGCTCAAGTACTCACTGTATAATATTCAATTATAAGTCATAAAAGTGTCATCACAATAGTTCTCAGCCTTTTTCATTTCCCCTGATGTGTCCTTTTATGCAGGACCTGGCCTTGACTGAAGAAGCTCTTCCTGTATATACCCGCTGTGCCATCCATGCTCTGTCAGCTGTGTACCTGAACCTCATCTGTCAGCTGACCACTGTGCCTACCTTCTGCCAACATGTCCATGAGGTGAGACCAACTGTCTGTCTGTCCGTCCGTCCTTTCATCGATCCATTTATCTGTCTGTCTGTGAATCTCTCTACTGTATCTATAGATCTATCTATCTGTCTTTCTGGGTTTTTTCCCCACAGGTGATTGAGTCAAGAAAGAAACTCGTTCCTTTCCTGCTGCCAGAGGATGTTCTTGTTGAGAGCTCAAAGTAAGCAACACTTACGTAGACTGTTCAAACTACTGTAATGTTCTTCTCACCATTATGAGAGACACCGCTTTTCTGCCGTCGTTTACACTAATAAACCAACAGAAATGCATAGTTCTGTCTCAGTTCTTACAAACGTATGTACTGGGTAGAGAACATACTGTACAGTTTTTACTCAGTTCAGTGTCTTTCAGTTCAATGTAAGATCATCTTGGGATATTTTCAACTGTGATGTGCTGAACAAATGGTTATGAAAGGCATTAAACCCACAACACATTCAGAGATCTCTTATTTGTCTGATTTCTACTAGCTCAGAAAAGTGTACCCATATAAAGCTGAAGAATATCTTTAGTCTCTTTCTCTTTCAGGATCCCAGAGAAGCTGGAGAAGGTGGAGGGAGAGGTGCTGTTTGTGCAGACTAAGATAGCAGAGATACTGGGCGGCAGCGGATACAACACAGAGAGACTGGCCACTGCATACATCCCACAGATCACAGGTCTGACCCTCAGCCTGAGCTTTAAATACACTGGATGTCCTGTCGTATGTTTGATTTTTTTTGATACAGTTATACGTCATTAGACACATACAGTGAGGGCATTTCACATTTAAATGTTATAGTACAGCTGAGCTTTTTTCTGGAATTCTCCATAACACAGTATATTATGAAAATATTATTTTTGTAACTAACGCAGATGAAGACCGACTGTCCAAGAGGAAGAGTATTGGAGACACTGTCTCCCTGCAGTTAGAGATGGAGTCAAGAAACAGTCCAGAGAAAGAGCAGGTAAAACATCCTCGTCTTCATTACACTGCTGAGTGTCTGTACGTGTGTGTCCACCTCTTAGAATCCTATCTACTATCAGCTGTATTTTTTAACCTATGTTCGGTGTCTTTACAGAGATCCACAGCAGAGCAGATAACATTTGAAACTCTTAAACAAGCCGTTGGTAAGTCTTGCATGATTTAAGGGTATACTTACATTAGCATTGTACATACACTACCTGTTCAAAAGTTTGGGGTCAGTAAGTATGTGTGTGTAATTTATATCTTATATATAATATATTCTATTCTGTATATGCACCAAAGAATCCTGAAAAAGTATTGACATTGAAGACTGGAGTAATGGCAGCTGAAAATACAGCATTTATTTTAAATTGTTATATTATTTCACAATATTTCTGTATTTACTGTATTTAAAACATAATTTTAAAACATAAAAAAAATCTTACCAATCCCAAACTTGTTACTGTAATTTTTAAGTCATTCTTTTATATTGACTTTTATAGTGTAGTTATAGTATTGGTGCAGAACTGTCACTCTGATTAATGATGATTTTAAATAATCTTTATTCAGTAATGACTGGAGAAGAAAATGTACCAAAAAATGTTGATAGTAGCAATATCCATAAATTGAGCTTAAATGGTAAATTTGAAAGGGACATTTTCTAGTCTGGTCTATGACATTTAGCACAGAATCACCTGTGTTTGTTTGTGTGTGTGTTTGTTTGTTCAGTAGACAGCGTGAATGTAGAGGAGCTGGAGAGAGAGCGCAGAAGGCAGGTGGTGGAGAGGTTTCAGACCGCCCCGTTTGAGGAGATAGCAGCCCACTGTGGGGCCAGGGTGAGTCCATGCCTAGCTAGCATACACACACTAATTTTATCATCAAAAAGCACAAACACAGCTCTTCTGTTCAGCTCCTACATCTGTTCATTTCTTTTTACTTTGTATATGAACTCTCCGCCTGTACTGTTTCTCTCTAGGCTTCCCTGTTGCAGAGTAAACTCAACCAAATCTTCGAAATCACAATCAGGTACATAACATTTTATAAATTAGCTTTCCTAATCATTCAATTGTGCATAGAGGACAAATATTTTAAGTAATGGCCATATAAAAATATGTAGAGTAGGAAACCACTACAGTGGAAAAAGGCTGTATTGTCTATCTAATGTGATTGACACTTGTTCCATCTGTCTTTCTCTCTCTCTCTGTTGGATAGGCCTCCACCGAGTCCATCTGGCTCTGTCGGAAACGGTCACGGCCCGAGCCGCTCCATACCAGTCTATGAAATGAAGTTTCCAGACCTCTGTGTATACTGAGAGACCCAGGAGCCCTAGTCACCGCATACAGCTGTTTTCATCCCACTATTATCACTCCTTTTCAAAATGTGTTCTCTAGTGTAATATCTGACTTTAGATAAGGATTAAGGCTGTACTTTATCCTATAGTCTATTTATGCCAACGAAGCAAGAGAATATACCATATGTTGGTTATATATGCACTTTAATACTTAGTCTAGATGAAAAAGACCAGAATTAATCGACAAATGCTTGTATCTTGTCTGATAGCGTAGAGAGCAGAATGAGGTTATCATGTTCAGGTTACTGTGTAAGTGTGTACAGTCTGTTGTTCAGAGCAAGTGATTGGTTTTCTTGTACTACTAAAGTGTAAAGCTGCCTTAAATTTTGTATCTTAAGTTAAGAAAATTTGTCCAAAAATGTCCCAGATGTGTTTCCAAAAACAAAGCTTTTTGTGCGTGTGTGGGTATGGATAGTTTAACTAAATACAAGCTTTGATCGCATGTTTAAACTATCTCTACATGCTGCAATAACAGCTGTATTTAAAGCAATAATTATTGAATTAAAAAAATAAAACCTCTTGGGTAGAAGCTGAGGAAACTTACAGTTAATACTTAGTTTCTAGTTTAACTCAATGCAGTATTCCAGTCAGAACTGATGGCTTAATATCGCTGTGTGTAAGAAAGTGAATGTGTTACATTCACATATTAAAGTCAGATCTGTATCATTATTCATTATACTCTTATTAATGCAGTTTCATACGTGCAGGTGTCATGATGTTTAAAGCACAGTACACACAGAAATCGCTTTCAAACCAAGCAGCTTTCCTTTAAATTTCTGCTTGGGAAAATATTTTTCAACACATTCAAACTCAAGATAATATGTATTCCTATTGTTATTTTGCTATTTTCACTTTCAAACCAAGCAGCTTTCTGTTGGTCAACACATGCCATCTCACGGGAAATTCTCAATCACAATGACACCTTTCCAGAAAATGCCACCACAACTTTTCAGACATTACCTTTAGGGTCTAAAGGGATCGATTATCTACCTGCTTTTTTTTAATCATAATTTGTGTGTTTCATTTGTCACTTGTACAGTAACAAGTCCTTTATTTTACTTAAATTTGTAAATAATTTCAAGTTTACATCAAGAATTTGTTATCCTGGATTTAAATGCGGCACTTTAAAGCTCACTGTGTAAATGTGGTGTATGCTGAAAAATACTTCATGTTGTGTTAATTTCATCTTGATGTGTTCTTGTCTAAAATCTTATGGTGTGTTATCTGTTGTCATGTCATATTGTTCCAGTTCCACATTAAAACACATCCACCATGTTTTTTTTCTGTCATAAAAACCCATGGTCTTTTCTGTTTTGTTTGTTTTTTAGCTCATGAAGTCATTTTTCATGTTTTATTTTATATATATTTTTGGTGATACCTTGAATTTATTTGCAAGCATAAAAAAACAAGTGGGTTTTTTCTCTGTCAATATAGCTATGATGTTCATCTGATGGAATATTCTAGGCTGCTTAATGTGAGGTGATTTTGCATGTATGAAATATCAGAGTTTAGTCTTTCCTTGTCAGCTGCTGCATGCACTGGGTGTTTTGTCTGTGCTTCCACCATTTTTCATTTAAGTGAGATCATTACAACACTGTGGACCGTAATTAGTCAACTTAGTTCCTGTTATGTGTTAGATACTGTCACTGTAAAATGAGGAGACTTCAGAGCTGTGTTCTGTGAATGTTTGCCTACATGAAATCATTAAGTGATGTACATATGTGGTATGAATAATAAGAATATCAATTAAAGACTACTTTTATAAATTCAAAGTCTGACCTGTGTTTATAGCTTTATTGGCAACTGCACATACTGCAGAATGATTCTGATGTCTGCTTATTTCTCAGAAAGGAACGATTTTGTTATTTTCTGCTTGAAACAATCATTTTGTATCACATTTTCAAAAATTACAGTATAATAGATTTCAATAAATAATCTAAAAAGTATTTAATCACCACAGCATTTCTATGTACAGAATACAGAATTTATTGTTGAATACAATGTGAATAAACTAAGCGTCAAGAATTAAGTGCTACTGGCAACACCACCCAACCTCTTTTTGTTGACTATGCATGATAGGTTTGCTGGGAAGAAAGTATATTAAAAACAATCCCCTATCCACTCATCCCATTAAAACCCCCTCACTGGTCTTTCTTCTGATGCTCTTTGTTTATGACGTTTTTGAAGAGTGTGAGAAGGGGTTTCTGACTGCGCTCGTCCCAGGACTTCATGAAGCCTCCGTAGCGCTTGCCAGCAGGCGGACTGCTCCAGCGGAAATGCTTCATTTTGTAGGAGCCGTCCTTCTTCTTCTGCTGGATTAAAGCGCTATCCTCTTGAGGATAGTTGACCTCGTTGGTGGCCAGCTCGCGCCTCATCTCGGCTGGGAGAGACTCGGCGGATTCCTCCTCCACGCCGTTCGTGTACACCTTGATAGGCCGGCGCTTGCGACCCACTGGCTTTCCCCAACGGAAATGCTCCATGGAATAAGAGCGCTTGAGCTCGTGTCGAGGGCTGGACTCAGGGTCCATTTGCTCAGCAGGAGCGAGGGCAGCAGGGGACAGGGGTTCGAGGACCTCGGCTTGCTCCAGTTCCGAGGGAGGCTGCAAATGGCTTTCTCCGGGGTAGACTGGGGTTTCATCTGTCAGATCAGACCTGCATAGCTGTATGCAGTTCTTAGGAAGAGCAAAAGAAGAAACTAGAGAGTTGCTGGGCTCATTTTTCAAAACCAAACTGTATTTAGCCTACTAAACTTTTCGGTCATGCCTTCTTCGGCATAAGTAATATACAAAAAGACCAACAAGAGAAGCTATTTAAAGGGCACCTATCATGTTGTGTTTTTTTATTTAAACCTTTTCTTTAGTGTGTAATATATCTGCAAAGTTACACAGCACAAAGTCCACACCAAATTGAGTTTTCTCCAACAGAAAACACGAACAACAAAAAACGAAATGTTTGGTTTTGTAGTCCTGACATTATTTCTGTGACTACCGCAACATTGTTAAACATTTGCATAATGCCTGCCTACTTGCTGCTTTGGTCTGCATTCAAAGAACAGCTGGGGTAAGTGAATTCGCTACTTCACGGAGATTCTCTCTCTCTCTCTCTCTCTCTCTCTCTCTCTCTCTCTCTCTCTCTCTCTCACTGCGAGGGCAAAAAAAGATTGTATGGACTTTCAATACAGATACCACTGGATACAATACTGCTAGAGCTCCTCCTGAAGCCTTTTTTTTTTCTTTTTTGGAAAATGTGAGCTTTAAAGAGATATGAACATTTTTTTAGAGGCAGAGGGTGAAAAGATGCTGCAACAATTTACAGTATCAGAAAAAAAGGTGTTTGTAAATTAGTAAAATAAGGGCATGTAATGACAAGGCCAAAAAACAAGCTATGCATTATAACTGAAAAATAAACTGGAAAATGGTGGAATTATTCATAAAATGGTCAATATGAAGACATAGAACATATCAAATGCAAACAAAACTGAAAAGAAAAACAGCAGAAAATTAGAAAGATTACTTAAACCATGACAAAACATTTACCCGCGGCCACATCACACTCTGCTTGTAAATTATTGACAAAGGTCACTTAACCAAAATGTTAAATGAATACTGACTTTTTAAAATGTCTAAGCAGTCATTTGTGCAAGTAATATTGTAGCTCACCAAGATGTTCTCATCAGTGGTGAGGTCTCTGCAGCGGGCGTCCTCCCAACACTGAGCTCTGACTTCAGATCCACCCGCACACAGAACAGCCAGAGCCAAGAGCCAAGCAGGACACAACATCCTCACTCCCCTCACCATATCTGACAGAACACAATGGTTCATGTCAATATTAATATCATATCATATCAATATTCACATTTATGCACACTCAATCACATTTAATGCATGTGTAGTTATGCAAAGCATTATTTCATTGCATGCAAGAATTATAAGAACAAATACAATATTGTGAATGGAATGCATGTTTGTTAAATAAAACTTTAAATTAAGAAAATAAACATGAATACATTAATGATTAGACATTGCAAAAAAAAAAAAAAAAAAAAAAAAAAAAAATAGCTGACCCTCACTGGATGAATTTCTTACCCACCTGTTGTGCAGAAAAAAGTCAGCTGTCCAAGGTTCTTCTCTCTGAGGATCTCTGATCTGTCTGCTTATGTGTGTGTTTGCTTGTCTCTGATGTCTAAAACCCTCATCTAGTCTTCTTTTATAAGCTACCTGTGCGTCATTTTCTTAAGGCCACCAAACTCTGTCACTTTTAATGGGTGGTGCAGGAAGGAAACCCGGCGCATCATCAATGGTACGGATGAATAATCCATCAAAGACCGTCAGTCAACAGCGAAAAATCAGTTGTGAATGAGTGTGGGATTAGGATGAGATCTTCACTCAGGTGTCTGGCTTATCAAACCATGATGGTCTTTCTTATTATGTTTAAGGGCATACGTGTCAGTTTACATGACTTAGGTGACTCATTTCAAAAAGGTTTAATTCAGTTCAAATCAATTATGGGGCATGTTTTTGTGTGTGTAAGGGCACATAGGTGCTAATCTTGTGTTGAAATTAATTGGAAGGTGAGGGATTTGAACAGGGAAGCCATCCGGGTACATTTAAAGTCTGCGTGGTAGAAGCAGAACAAAAGCTCATAATACAAAATTACCATGTTTTGATAGGATTGAATGCCAATAACAGATTAGGTTGAGCAGAAAATGCATTGTGCATTGCTGTACCTTGTAAATGTAAAGTATGTATTGGAGGTGAATAGTATGTAAAGACTATGTAAAGAATATATTGGTGGTGAATATAGTGACAGAATGATAAGTGTAAAGCTGGAAATTGAAGGAGTGATGATAAATGTCATCAGTGCATATGTCCCGCAAGTGGGGTGTGGGATGGATGAGAAAGAAGATTTCTGGAGTAAGATGGACGAAGTAGTGGTAAAAAGAAAGAGTTGTGTTTGGAGCGGACTTCAATGGGCAAGCTGGAGAAGGGAAGAGAGGTGATGGGTAGGTACAGTGTCAAGGAATGGAAAGTGGAAGGGCAGATGGTGGTCATTTTACAAAAATAACGGAAATGGCAGTGATAAATACATATTTTAACCACTTGAGACCCAGCAAAACATTTTAGGAAAAAATTAGTACGTCATTACATTGTTTAGAGCATTAATAATAATGGTAAATGGACTGCGTTTATATAGCGCTTTCAACAGACCCATGGCCATCCAAAGTGCTTTACAAGTTGCCTCACATTCACCCATTCACTCACTCATTCATACACCGACGGCAATGGTGTCAGCCATGCCAGGCGCCATCCAGCTCGTCGGGAGTAGCTGGGGTTGGGTGTCTTGCTCAAGGAGACCTCGACACTTGGTCAGGTGGAGCCAGGGATTGAACCACCAACCTTCCGGTTTGTAGACAACCTACATGAACCACTGAGCCACTAATAATAATAAAAATTAAAAATGATATTTCATTCATGAGTTATACTACGTCCTTGGTAGAGGACATCGGTACTCAATTAAAGAAAAATAAAATAAAAAGACATGAATGCATAGACAAAAACAAGGTTTTTTTTTTTTTTTTTTTTTTACCAAACTTTGTATAAAGATAATTCTCAACTATGTTATAACAGAATGATTTGATATACCATTTTTCTTTATGCAAAACGTGTGTAAAATGGCCATAAACAGGTTTTCTCATTATATATAATGTATCTATAAACTAAATCTAATTTGCATATTATTGTGTTTTTGGGGCAACGTAATGAAAAAAGAAGTGTAATAATGGGAGAAATAATTTACAAAATTTCATAATATTTCATAGGAATATTGAAATATAATTTCTTTCCCTATTAAACATGATTTTAGTCCCTGTGTCCTCATATGAGGACATGTATGAAATCAACATCCTGTTTTGTAACAGAAAGTCATATTTTGATTTGAAACCCCATAACATTTTCCTGGGATGTTAATTTATGATACACAGTTAAAAAATAAGTCAGATTTAAATGATAGTTATAAAATATTATCATATTTCCATAAGAGTGTCACTAAATTAATATCAGACATTTTTGATGACCGAGGAGAGGGAGTGGTCATGGTGAAACATCCAAACATTTAGTATCTCTGTAAAGCCCTGAATGTGCTCTACAGGACATCCAGACTTAAAAGTGGCATGTATAGTCTCAGAGAAATTCACTAAAATATAATGTCCTCATATGAGTATGCAGAAGAAGGAGAAGCACAGGGTGACGTATAAGAGTGGAGGAAGGTGCACACTATGGGACTATGTTCTATGCAGGAGATGAAACCTGAATGAGATCAAAGACTGTAAGGTGGTGGCAGGGGATTGTGTAGCTATGATGGTGGTTTGTAGGATGACTTTGAAGGTGAAGAGAAGGAAGAGATTGAGGACTCAACTAAGGATAGAATGGTGGAAACTGATGGAGGAAGACTGTTGCTTGAAATTCAGGGAGGTAGTGAGACAGGCACTCGGTGGCGGTGAAGAGTTACCGAATGACTGGGTGACCACTGCAGAAGTGGTGAGGGAGACAGCTAGGAAGGTACTTGGTATGACATCTGGACAGAGGAAGGAAGACAAAGAGGCTTGGTGGTGGAATGAGGAAGTACAGGAAAGCATAATGAGAAAGAAGTTGGCAAACAAGAATTGGGATAATCAGAGGGAAGAAGAGAGTAGGCAGAAGTACAAGGAGATGCGGTGTAAATCTTAGGAAGAGGTGGCGAAGCGTTAAAGAAATCGCGTATGACAAGCTGGATTAGAAGTTGGACACTGAGGAAGGGTTTAAGGACCTGTACTGATTGGCTAGACAGAGACATAGAGCTGGGAATGATGTGCTACAGGTTAGGGTGATAAAGGATACAACTGGAAATGTGCTGACAAGTGAGGAGATAGTGTTGAGAAGGTGGATGGAGTATTTTGAGGAACTGATGAATGTAGAAAATGAAAGAGAGAGAAGGTTGGATGATGTGGAAATAGTTAATCAGGAAGTACAGGGGATTAGTGAGGATAAAGTGAGGGCAGCTATGAAAAAGATGAGGAGTGGGAAGGTGGTTGGTCCAGGTGAGATATCAGTGTAGGCATGGAGATGCTTAGGAGAGATGGCAGTGAAGGTTTTAACCTGGTTGTTTAATAAAATCTTGGAAAGTGAGAGCATGCCCGAAGAGCAGAGAAGAGGTGTACTGGTACCTAATTTATAAGAACAAAGGATATGTGCAGAGCCTCAGTAACTACAGGGGTTTAAAGTTGATCAACCAGACCATGAAGTTATGGTAAAGAGTAGTGGAAGCTAGACTGAGAGGAGAGGTGATGATCTGTGAGCAGCAGTATCGGTTCATGCCAGGAAAGAGCACCATGGATGCAATGTTTGCTTTAAGAGTGTTGTTGGAAAAGTATAGAGAAGGCCAGAAAGAGTTGCATTGTGTGTTTGTGGATTTAGAGAAGGCTTATGATGAGAGAAGAGTTGTGGTACTGTATGAGGAAGTCAGGACTGGCAGAGAAGTATGTGAGAGTGGTGCAGGATATGTATGAGGACAGTGTGAAGGTGGGACTGCATCAAGGATCAGCTCTAAGCCCTTTCTTGTTTGGAATGGTGATAGACAGGCTGACAGATGGGATCAGGCAGGAACCCCCATGGACTATGATGTTTGTGGATGATATTGTGATTTGTAGTGAGAGTAGGGAGTAGTGAGTTTGGAGAGTTGGAGGTACGCACTGGAGAGAAGGGGACTGAAAGACAGTAGGAGCAAGACATGTGCATTAATGGGAGAGAGGGCAGCAGAACTGTAGAGTTGCAAAGAACAGAAGTGGAGAAGGTGCATAAGTTTAAATACTTGGGGTCAGTTGTCCAAAGTAATGGAGAGTGTGGTAGAAAAGTAAAGAAGTGTGTGCAGGCAGTGTGGAGTGGGTGGAGGATAGTGTCAGGAGTAATTTACAATAGAAGGGTACCTGCAAGAGTAAAAGAGAACATTTACAAGACGGTAGTGAGACCAGCTATGTTGTATGTCTTGGAGGTGGTGGCACTGACAAAAAGACAGGAGAAGGAGCTGGAGGTGGCAGAGTTGATGATGCTACGATTTTCTTTGGGAGTGACAAGAATGGACAGGATCAGAAATGAGCATATTAGAGGGACAGCGCAGGTAGGAAGATTTGTAGACAAAGTGAGGGAGGCAAGACTAAGATGTGCAGAGGAGGGATGCAGGGTATGTCACGAGAAGAATGTTGACGATGGAGCCACCAGGCATGAGGAGATGCGGAAGACCAAAGAGGAGGTTCATGGATGTGGCCTCCATAATCCTTAAATGGAAGACGTTTGGGACGACCAGAACCCTTCCTAGAGCTGGCCGTCTGGCCAAACTAAGCTATCAGGGGAGAAGAGCCTTGGTGAGAGAGGTAAAGAAGAACCCAAAGATCACTGTGGCTGAGCTCCAGAGATGCAGTCGGGTAATTGGAGAAAGTTGTAGAAAGTCAACCATCACTGCAGCCCTCCACCAGTCGGGGCTTTATGGCAGAGTGGCCCGACGGAAGCCTCTCCTCAGTGCAAGACACATGAAAGCCCGCATGGAGTTTGCTAAAAAAACAGAGAAATAAGATTCTCTGGTCTGATGAGACCAAGATAGAACTTTTTGGCCTTAATTCTAAGCGGTATGTGTGAAGAAAACCAGGCACTGCTCATCACCTGTCCAAAACAGTCCCAACAGTGAAGCATGGTGCTGGCAGCATCATGCTGTGGGGGTGTTTTTTTAGCTGCAGGGAAAGAATGGCTGGTTGCAATCCAGGGAAAGATGAATGCGGCCAAGTACAGGGATATCCTGGACGAAAACCTTTTCCAGAGTGCTCAGGACCTCAGACTGGGCCGAAGGTTAACCTTCCAACAAGACAATGACCCTAAGCACACAGCTAAAATAACGAAGGAGTGGCTTCACAACAACTCCGTGACTGTTCTTGAATGGCCCAGCCAGAGCCCTGACTTAAACCCAATTGAGCATCTCTGGAGAGACCTGAAAATGGCTGTCCACCAACGTTTACCATCCAACCTGACAGAACTGGAGATGATCTGCAAGGAGGAATGGCAGAGGATCCCCAAATCCAGGTGTGAAAACCTTTCGCATCTTTCCCAAAAAGACTCAAGGCTGTATTAGATCAAAAGGGTGCTTCTACTAAATACTGAGCAAAGGGTCTGAATACTTAGGACTATGTGATATTTCAGTTTTTCTTTTTTTAATAAATGTGCAAAAATGTAAACAATTCTGTGTGTTTTTCTGTCAATATGGGGTGCTGTGTGTACATTAACGAGGAAAAAAATGAACTTAAATGATTTTAGCAAATGGCTGCTATATAACAAATAGTGAAAAATTTAAGGGGGTCTGAATACTTTCCGTACCCACTGTATATTGCCAATAAAAGTCTTTAAAACTTATGATATGATTATCATTGTTTTTCAGTATACCATAGAAACATGTGGAAAAATAATCTACATACTAAAGCAGCAAACTCTGCAAAACACAACATTTGTCACTGCCAAAACTTTTGGCCATGACTGTTTAGCTTTACAAAAAATTATGCTAATTTATTTTAAAGGTTTTTTTTTTTTTTTTTTTTGTATTTTTGAAAAAATAATTTAGAATTGCAATTATTTTAATAATATGTCTTAGTTCAGTTATTATATTAACATATCATTTAATGACAAGTTACAAAATGGCACCCTGATGTTTGTAAAATCTTCTGGAAACTCTAGCTGTCAATTTTAGTGCAAATTTTAATCTTATCTTGTGTGCCTTAAACTGCAACATGAAAATATTATTCCTGCTTTTACGTTATTAAATCTTTTTTATACAAAAGACATTTTTTTTTAGATCTTAGGAATGAAACGCTAAATTTCAATCACACAGGCTTGCTCTCTCAGCTGAGTGATTCTGTTCATTTGAGAATAGGGTTTCTAAATTGGGAACTACCGCCTGAAGCAAAACGATTCTGAGGGGGATTTTCCATTAAGGCCACATCATTATACTGGAGATGCTGGCTTTTGTTTATGTTATTGCAGGGTTCTCAGACACAGAAAGATATAGATGAGTATACTGGAGTTAAATGGGGGGAAAAAAGAGATTTAGATTCAGAAGTGTGTGAGTAAGCTTTGCCCATGTATTTATAAATAAAATGAAAAGTTCAATGAAATGTTATTCATCATATGTAATTTTCCAGATATCTGTTATTTATAGCTAATAACAAACATAAATGGTGAAAGAAAGTGGTCATGTCAATTATAAAATCATACATTTGGACACACTATGATGTTTAATTTAAGGGAATGGTAACATCCAATTAGTAAATTGTAATCATATCTCTATTTTATCTTCATATTTTATTTTATAATTTCCTGTCTCTTTGCAGGCTACTCACCCACATTGCACAGTGAATGTAATCCTATTAGAAAAGATTTAGAGGATAAGATGTCGGTCAACCCATAGTGACACTGTTAATAGCACAGCATTTCCTACTAACAGTGAGTGAGCGAAAGGATGAAATACTTTCTTGCCACATTCATAATGACAAAGGGATTTGCCCGTCTGGTTAAAGGTAACTTTGCATATCATTTGTTAATTTGCCTTTTCATTCATTTAATATTTTTTTATTTGCTGGCTTTACAGAGGCTTTTATTTTAGCCTTTGGAATTTCAGGATTTATTATGCACATGTTTGATGTGTGCATCTGTTAAGTTGCATCTGTTTTCCTTGAATGTCCTCTAAATGCACTTGTAAGGCAAAATGTTTGATGAATATGATTGTGTTATCCTTGACAAAAAAGTTGTAACTGTTTTATTGCTACTTTTGTCAAATAAACTCAATTTAGACTCAGTGGGCAACATGAGTCAATAAATATGGAGTGAGCATTTAGGTAATCTCCTTACAAACCTTCAACATGCAAATCAAATAAGAATTCTGACACAACAGAACGTAACATTACTGTTAACCAGTTAAATCAGTTCCTAAAGGCTGCTGGGCTACACAACTGCATATGGAAGTAAGCAATAACATGCAGGCCCTGTACCATTATCACAAGTGTTATGAATGCAGAATCACAGATCGTCCATCGTTATAAGTGCTTTTTAGAATGGATTGTATATTATTAGCACATGTACATAACTAACATAGAATCTAGCTTTTTTTATTATTATTTGTACATCTACAAATATCAATTGATTAAAAAAAAAAAATGTTAAGTGACAAACATTCAGTAAACTAGTCTAGAAAATGGCAAATAAGAATGTTCAAGATAAAGAAATGTCATGTGCCCAGTTTTTTTTTTTTTAGAAATGTATACTTTGTATTCGTGGTTTCATGACTTTGAAAAACTTTTATACCATTAATATCATTTTCAAGAACAAGAAATTTAGTGACTCTATCTAGAAATGTTGTAGTTTAACAATTAATAATCAACAATTTTTCTTCACACCATGAATACATGTGAGTGATATTATATTTTGGGGGAGTCATTCCACAGTTTTGCAATCTGAACTGACCTCACCATAAAAAGGCTAAATTATCTGATATGTTAAGAGACTTATTGGCATTGTCCTCTCTTTCACATGACAAATATTAATAGGATTATTATTATTTTTTTTTTTAAGAAATAATAGTAATATATATATATTACTATATATTATAATATAGTAATATATAGTAATATATATTACTATTATATTATATATATATATATATATTTTTCTGACATGTTTGACATTAAGCCCCACAAAAATGTCAAAATGAATTTTAATTCAAAAATGTACTGTTTATTGAAGACATGCATGAGGCATGTTTGGCATGTATGAATTACATTTTTTATGTACTGAATAAATTAATGAGTGCCATGTCATAGACCCATCAATTCTATTATTTCTTTATGCAGAATGCTGGGTGGCAATTTGTTGAAGATTTGGCAAATGTCCGGCCAATCAGCTTCCTCCATCTCATTTACATCCCATCTGCCCTGGAGAGATCTAGTGACAGCATTAAACTATAAGGAAATAAGCTTTGCCAATCTAAGGACCCAAACAGGTTTCAGGGTCTGATAAGGATTTCACTCTCTAGTCCTTACTTCTGGAGAACTTCAGTCTATTGCAGAATGGTATCTCTACTGTATGCTTTGTTACTCTGGACAGCATGGGCTCAATTTCCTGTTGTCAAAACCAAAGAGGTTGTTGAAGAGTCTAAAACCACAGACAAAACAGACACTTCTCAGACTAACACACATCGAGTTAGCAGTGGCTTAATGCAGTGTGGTGAATACAGCAATGAAGTGATGCCAAACGGTCAATGTCGTTTAATAGCCACATTACCTCAGCTGGAGGAGCAGAGGTGTCCGGACATGTTCCGCTGTACAGATGAAGTCTCCTACTGGCTGCGTGAGAACGAAGAGCGCAAGCAGCAAATGCAGGACCTGAAAGAGACCATTTCAGAGCTTCAAGAAGAGCTGAGGAATCACAGACACCGTATCAAAGTGCTGGAGCTGCAGGTAAGAGTTATCCACCTTATTTTCCCGTAAGAGCAGGCGCAGCCATTTTTAAAATGAATGGGTCTGGCTTCCGGTGTCATCTGCTTCCAGATATTTTTAGCTGTACAAAACAGCTCATTTTGCTGCTTGATATTGCAAACTGCTGTGTCTTACCATATTATTTGAATGTTTTATCTTAATTATGTACAAAATGGTTTGTAGTGTGAACTGTTTTATTGTGTAAACAATGACTATTGCGATGTATTCTCTTTTATAGCATCTCATGCATGGCACAGCTTTTTTAATTTAGTCTAATAACCTGAAACAATATGAACAAAGTGCATTTTTACATTCTTCTGTGCTGCTTTTCCATTGTTTTTCTATGTAAACATACAAGGGTGCCGTAACGGGGGGGAATGTTAGGACAATTCAAAGGGCTGGAAAGGGAGAGAGGGCCCGGAATGTGATTTTTACCAAGGGGGACTTCCCTCCATCCCCAGTCGATAGTCAATATGCTGTTCAGGGGGCCCAGAAACCAGCAGCAGTTGTGCATGGGGTAGCCAACCCTAGCTCCACCCCTGCTTTAAAAGCATTAAATATTTTTAACACGTTGAACTGGAAAAAATAAAGGCATGCATTAACGCATTAATTTTGACAGCACTAATATATATATTTATATATATATATATATATATATATATATATATATTTATATATATATATATATATACATACACACACACACTCACTGGCCACTTTATTAGGTACATCTAGCTAGTACCGGATTGGACCCCCTTTTGCCTTCAGAACTGCCTTAATTCTTTGTGGCATAGATTCAACAAGGTGTTGGAAACATTCCTCAGAGAGTTTGGGCCATATTGACGTGAAAGCATCACACAGATGCTTCAGATTTGTCGGCTGCACATCCATGATGCGAATCTCCCATTCCACCACATTCCAAAGCTGCTCTATTGGATTGAGATCTGATGACTGTGGAGGCCATTTGAGTAAAGTGAACTCATTGTCATGTTTAAGAAACCAGTCCGAGATGATTTGAGCGTTGTGACGTTGCATTATCCTGCTGAAAGTAGCCATCAGAAGATGGGTACACTGTAATCATAAAGGGATGGACATGGTCAGCAACAATACTCAGGTTGGCTGTGGCATTTAAACAATGCTCAGTTGGTTCTAAGGGACCCAAAGTGTGCCAAGAAAATATCCCCCACACTATTAAACCACCACCACCACCAGCCTGAACCGTTGAGACAAGGCAGGATGGATACATGCTTTCATGTTCTTTACGCCAATTTCTGACCCTACGGTCTGAATGTCGCAGCAGAAATCGAGACTCATCAGACCAGGCAAAGTTTTTCCAATCTCCTATTATCCAATTTTGGTGAGCCTGAGCGAATTGTAGCCTCCATTTCCTGTTCTTAGCTGACAGGAGCGGCACCCGCTGTAGTATTCTGCTGCTGTAGCCCATCTGCTTCAGGGTTCGACGTGTTGTGCGTTCAGAGATGATATTCTGCATATCTTGGTTGTAACGAGTGGTTACTTGAGTTACTGTTGCCTTTCTATCATCTCTAACCAGTCTGCCCATTCTCCTCTGACCTCTGACATCAACAAGGCATTTTTGTCCACACAACTGCCGCTCACTGGATATTTTCTCTTTTTCGGACCATTCTCTGTAAACACTAGAGATCGTTGTGCGTGAAAATCCCAGTAGATCAGCAGTTTTTGAAATACTCAAACCAACCCGTCTGGCACCAACAACCATTCCACGATCAAAGTCACTTAAATCCCCTTTCTTCCCCATTCTGATGCTCGGTTTGAACTTCAGCAAGTCGTCTTCACAACATCTAGTTGTTGCCATGCTGCCATTGCTGCACTCACCAAATCGAGTTGGTGCCATGTGATTGGCTGATTAGCAATTTGTGTTACCAAGCAATTGAATATGTGTACCTAATAAAGTGGCCAGTGAGTATATATATATATATATGTGTGTTTGTGTGTGTATACAATAAGATTTTTTATGGAGTGCAAAGTTGTGAGGTACAGAAGCAGAGACCAGCTTGATGCAAATGGCTGTAAATACAGTACAATACAGTCGGCTACAATTGGATGGTTGGATGAATTTCTGACATGCTTTACAATTTTTTTTCATTGTTTATTTAGTAGGCGAAGTCTTTGTCTTTACAGCACAGATTACATATTAACAGGTGTGCTGCAGCTCTGCCTTATACAGGAATCTAGAGACGGATGTTGAAGTAGTGCACTGTTTCTGCACTAATGCCTTCTTAACCCTGATCAGTTACTGGATTAGAGCTGGAACCTGTCCCAGAGACACATAGCCATTGTCAACAATGCTTTACATCCATGAACTACGAAAAATATGTAGCCTATGAGCTGTTACTTATCTATAAATTGGCAACACAAACCAATGTAGTTTCTTTTCAATGTCAATTATCTAGTGCCTCGTAAGATTGCAACACAAAGATTCAAAGTTATAACAGAGGTTTATTATTTTCTAATATAAGGTATTTTCTATCATCATTCTTTCATTAACAAAGCTGAAATAAAATTTATAAAGTGTCTACTTTGGTAGTTATTCTTCTACTATTTTACTGGATAATTTGGGTTATTTACTTAAGTAGCCTAACTGAATGCTATACTTTTACTTATAACTCATCCAAGCACAAGGCATACATTTTTCTCTCTCTACAGTTTCATTTAGACCTTTTTAGTACATTTAGACCGCACATATTTCTCAGTTCATTGTGACATAAACATCTTTTTATTAAAAATATATATATATATATTTCTGAGATTGTGTGTATTTGAGTCCTTTACTAATGCACTGCTTAAACTAAACACTTGTGCTCTTACTTAATTAACTCATCCAAGCACAAAGCATACATTTTCTTCCCACAATTTTGTTTACACCTTTTAGTACATTTAGACCACACATCTTTTGTCTTCTTTATTCCAAAAGTTTAAAAAAACTTTTTGTTTGAAAGTATGTTTAATATGAATTTTTATGACTGCACACTTTTTAATTTCAATGCAGTTTTCTGTTAACTTTTTAAACCCCTGTGAATAATATTGTTTTGTTGGGTCACTTTCAAATCCCTAAATTAACTGAGTTACCGGATTAAGCTAATCTGTTTTAGTTTTCCATTTGTTTTCCTGTTTGCAAATAATAGATGTGCTGTGTCCTCAAAGTGCACTGTGCTTTGAATTGCTGAATGTTGTTTTCCTGTGCTGGCAGCGTGAGGAGAAGTATGGAATGAACTCATCTTTAGAGCATCGTTTCTACATGCTGATGGAGTTCTACGAAGAGGCCAATGCACTGCTGCACATCCACAGATCACTCATCTACGACATGCAAAGACAGATTCGCAATCTCACTATGATAGTAGAGCGTGTGAGGCGCAATCCTGGCTGTATGATCAATATCATCCGCACAAGCCCGCTCCTCAGCGCTCAGGATACCCTTCACCCAGGTCAGCATGACTAGGTACTGAAGATTTTTAAAGTGGTTATTTGATCATTAAAGGGATAGTTCACCAAAAAAATTTAAATTGTGACATCACTTACTCACCCTGATGTAATTCCAAAATGGTATGACTTTAGTTTCTGTCAATCAAATGAAAGTCAAAACAACAGTGAACCCCAGTGACTTTCATTATATGGATAGAAAGAATTAATAAATAAAAAAAAGACTAAGAAATTTTTTACAATCTTCACTGGGTGAGTAAATGATGACTGAGGTGTAATTATTGGGTGAACTACTGCTAATCAAAAAGTATAACTCAAATAAGGAACAATAATACTACAAGGTCATTGGCATCTCAGAACTCATACTGACATATTTGGACATGTTTTTTTTTTTTTTATATTTGTTTCCTCAGAGGTTCAGCATGTACGAAACTGTCCAATTGACTGTGCATCCCTTTTCTACAATGGAGTCCATAGATCTGGGATTTTTACAGTTGTCCCTTCAATAGGATCGACTCCTGTAGAAGTTTATTGTGATATGGAGACCCAAGGTTTGCATTTCTGTGTTTATAGACAGGAAGTTTGGGTTAAATTAGGAGCATTAGTGGATGTTAATTGGGATTAAAGAATCATTCTTTGGACCAGGAGGTGGATGGACCATGTTTCAGCGTCGACAGGATGGAAAGGTCAATTTCAACCGCAAATGGACAGAATATAGGGATGGCTTCGGAGATCTGCATGCAGAATTCTGGCTAGGAAATGACCATATCCATGGTATCTCCAGCCAGGGAGAGTATTCCCTCCGCATTGACCTCGAGGACTGGAATGGCAAGCACAAACATGCACTGTACCAGAACTTCTGGTAAACATTTGGAAAGATTAAGTTCTTAGAATACCACTTAGTTATTTTTATTTTTTTTGTTTTCAATATACTGTAATAAAATAATTTAATCACATTTCTGTAATATTTAATATTATTAATACATTTAAATTCATAAATATTTTAATAAATGAAAATATTTAATAAAAAACAGTTATTCTTAAAATCAGATATGCTGTATTAATATTAAAATGTCTGACATATTATATACATTTAATACAGTAGTATTAAATTCCATTATATATAAAACATATAAAATACTAAATATACATATAAATATTCATTATTTAAATATAAAATATTAATATTAAATTAATGCAGGTTTGATTTTTTTTTCTGAACCTGGTCCAAAATGTTGCATCATATTGTTTTCATCTCTTAAATTTCCTTAGGAGAAAATCCTTACAGATGCTCCAAAATTAAAGGAATAGTTCAGCCAAAAAATTAAAATTTGCTGTAATTTTAAAATCACCCTCAGGCCATCCAAGATAGACAAGTTTTTCTCTTCATCTGAACAGATAAAGTTGCTAACCAGTGGATTCTTTGAAGTGAAAGGGTGCCATCAGAATGAATCGTTTAAAGTTAAAAGTTCTTTATTACAAACATGCAGTTTCTCACTTCACAAGACTTTAATTAATGGTGTGGAGCAGTGTGAATTACTTTTGGATTATTGTGATGCTTTTATCAGATGTTTGGACTCTCATTCTGATGGCACCCATTCACTGCAGAGAATCTATTAGTGAGCAAGTGATGTAATGCTAAATTTCTCCAGATCTGTTCAGATGAAAGAAGAAGAAAAAAAAAAAAAAAAAACTCATATACATCTTGAATGGGCTGCATTTTTCTAATCCACTCAACCAAAAATGCTTGCTTTTGTAGGATTGAGAACGAGGACAACCTCTACCGTCTCCATGTATCGGGATTCAGTGGTACAGTTGAGGACTCGTTTGGCTGGTACCATGACAAGCAAAGCTTCAGCACTCCAGACACAGGTGACATCTGTGCTGAGATATCTCACGGAGGCTGGTGGTACCATCAGTGCTTCTTTGCCAACCTCAATGGAGTGTATTATAAGGTCTTATACAAATGAAGGAAAAATTAAACCATTTCAAGATATAAAATATGAGCCCAACCATCTTAACTGTGTCCTATGTTTATCTTGACCACCAGGGGGGGCGTTACTCTGCCAAAGGGATGAATCTTCTGGGGCCTGATGGGATTGTGTGGTATTCTTGGAAGGACTCAGATTACTACTCCTTGAAGAAGGTGAGCATGATGATCCGCCCACGGACCTACAGGCCGCGCCTCTCCCCATAACAACACAGCTTTAGGACCTGTGTAAAACAATGCTGCAGTGACATCATCAGGTCATTGTTAATTCTCCGTGGCTAAGCAATTACTTAACTGTGGTTAAAGGGAAAGTCTCATCTGGACTCGTTTTGGTCAAACTTGTCTTATGATCTTGGTCTTTGACATTCTGAAGCATTCTATGTATTGTAACTAATATAATCAAATTATAAAACAACATGCATTATTAGGTTTTAATGGATAACTTTTAACATGTACAAAAACAATTGTATTTGATTTGGATAATCGTTATTAATTAAATAGAAATAATTCATAACTTAATATAATTGATACATATACTTTGTTTATGTTAATTGATGTTACTGTTACACTTCATTGGCTAGAAATATTCAGAGGTGTTCTTCAAAAAAAGACACTTTGAAGAATGTTGGTAATCAAACAGTTGATAGTAGCCATCGACTTCTATAGTATTTTCTGTACTATATTAAATATTAGTCAGTGGCTACCGTGAAATTGTTTGGTTACCAACATTCTTCAAAATATATATATAAAAAACCACACATACAGGTTTGGAACAAGTGGAAATGGAGTAAATGATGGCAGATTTTTTCATTTTGGGTGAACTACTTTCAGAAAACCTTTTTAATTCATTATGATTTTATTCTATTTTTTTAAATGAAATGAAATTGATTCTTAATATTAGAATTTTTTAATGACTTGATTTAAATGACTTAATATTTAAAAGGATTAAACCAACCTTGATTATTTAAAATAATAATAATAATTGTAAGGGTATTCTCAATTAAAGAAATAATGAAAAAAATTATATATATATATATATATATATATAAATATATATATATATATATATATATATATATATATATATATATATATATATATATATATATACAGTCGTGGCCAAAAAATACTGGCCCCCTTGGTAAATATGATCAAAAAAGGCTGTGAAAATTCATCTGCAATGTTAATCCTTTTGTTTTTTTTTATTTTAAAAAAATCACAAAAATGTATCCTTTCATTGGATAATAAGAATTTAAAATGGGGGGAAATATCATTATGAAATAAATGTTTTTCTCTAATACTCATTGGCCACAATTAATGGCCCCCTTTTATTCAATACTTTTTTAAACCTCCTTTTGCCAGTTTAACAGGTCTAAATTTTCTCCTATAATGCCTGGTGAGGTTAGAGAACACCTGACAAGAGATCAGAGACCATTCCTTCATCCAGAATCTCTCCAGACCCTTTAGATTCCCAGCTCCATGTTGGTGCTTCTCCTCTTCAGTTCACTCCTCTCATGTTCCGTAGGGTTCAGGTCAAAGGACTGGAATGGCTATAGCAGAAGCTTGGTTTTGAGCTCAGTGACCCATTTGTTGTTTTTGAGGTTTGTGTTTGGGTTATTGTACGGTTGGAAGATCCATACATGGCCCATTATAATTTTTCTAACAGAGTCAGTCACTTACTGATTTTTTTTTATCTGTTGGTATTTGATAGAATCCATGATGCCATGTATCTAAACAAGATGTCCAGGACCTCCAGCAGAAATATAGGCCCACAACATCAAAAATACAGCAGTATATTACATTGTACACATGGGGTACTTTTTCCCTCTGTGTTCACCAAACCCATCTTAAGTGTTTGCTGCTAAAAAGCTCATTTCTTAGTTTCATCTGATCATAGAAGCCATTCCCATTTAAAGTTCCAGTCATGGCTGATAACTGAATATGCTTTAGTTTGTTTTTGAATGAGCTAGGAAAATTTTTCTTGTAACCCTCCCAAACAACGTGTTGATGTAGGTTCTGTTTGACAGTTTTTTTAAAAGGATTTCTGAACCAGAGACTCAACTATTTTCTGCAATTCTCCAGCTGTGGTCCTTGGAGAGTCTTTAGCTACTCAAACTCTCCCCATCTCCGCAGATTAGGACGATATAGACACACGTCCTCTTCCAGGCAGTTTTGTAACATTTTCTGTTGGTTTTTTGTTAATTCTTAATTATTGCCCTGATTCTTTGGTTTTTCTCATTGTGATGGATGATTAAGGGAATTTGGGCTTTGTTTTTCCTCCTCTTTATATTTCTGTGAAACAGGAAGCCAGAGCTGGATGATTTCATGTTTATAATCATGCTGGAGTGTTCAAAATTGTGAATATGAATGGGAATATACTTATAAAATATAAGATATTTTACTCATAAGAATTTATAGGGGTGCCAATAATTGTGACCAACAAGTATTTGAGAAAAAACATTTATTTCATAATAATATTTCCCCTCCATTTTAAATTCTTATTATCCAATGAAAGGATACATTTTTGTGAATTTTTTAAATAAAAGACCAAAAGGATTAACAATGCAGATGAATTTTCACAGCCTTTTTTGATCATATTTACCAAGGGGGCCTATATTTTATATATATTATATATATATATATATACATATATACACACACACACACACACACACACACACACACACACACACACACACACACACACATACACACACACACACACACACACACACACACACACATATATATACACACACACACACACTGTATATATATCTATACATCTATATTTGCAGCCAGGGTTTGTTGCAGCCAGTCTCTGTATTTCATGAGAACATTTGAGAAAGCTCTATTAATAGATATCCTTCCACACATGGCACATGCAAATATGTTTGCTGTTTAAGCCTCAGTAATTCTGTGTAATTTAGAGGCAACGGGTGCTCAGATAATCCCCAAATGTACAGCCTTTTAATGCCTAAATGTATGTTTCACAACATTGTTTACATTTTGTAACTACTTTGAGAATGTATAAAAATGTCTTAGTTTTTGACAAATGTCCTGCTATGTTATCTTTCCAAGTTCTACCTCTCTGCTTTAAGCTTCAGACTACTTTACCATGAGATAAACATATCTGCACCATCCATAAAGACTCTTTGTGCCTATCACACACTAACAGGAAGGGTGGAACGGACCAGCAAATGAACGTGGCACTGGAATAAAAGAGGTTTTGAGGGGTATCACATAATTTGATGATTGTTTGCATTACAAAGTCCCAGACAAAGTAAGGGACTCCTTATGGTCAAAACATGGAAAAAGTCAAAACTGAAGCTGCCTTATGTTTAAGGGAAGGATATAGTTTTGGAGGAGAAAATGTTTCTTTGTTTGAGGTCACGCTCACATGAACTCTCACACACAATGAGGTCATCAAGCTCATTTCCTCATCTTAATTTCTAAGGCCAAAGATTTGTTTCCTCTTTCAAAGAAAGCTAACCCTGAGCTAGCATAAATACTGGATAATTCTACCATTTTCTCAAAAAGGACATTTTTGTGCTCTTAATAGAACTGCAAAACCAATTTTGACACAAGGCCAAAAAATGCAGAGCATTCATGGCCATCACAACTCTCCTCACAGACTTGGAAAGTTATAAAGAAAAATTTATTACACACTGGATGGCTAGTTAAAAACACATTTTATACACTGAGTGTAACAATGAGACATTTTTAGTTTTGTTTTGCATAGAACATTTTACCACAGGTAAAAGACAATGTCCTTATTGCTTTCATCCAATACATACCACTAAACATCTGTCATATTTAATTTCACATACTACAAGAAAATAAAATCATGTCAGACAATTTAAGATGTTAATAAACTCATTTGGTTTAGATGGCCCAGTCTAAGCGAACGCGTCCCTGAGAGACCTCAATTTACATAGAGAAAATTAAGGAGTAGTTCACTCATAAATGAAAAATTTGCTAAAAATGTACTCACCGTCAGGATATCCAAGATGTACGGTAGATGAGTTTGTTTCTTTAGTGGAACAGATTTTGAGAAATTTAGCATTATATCACTTGTCCTCCAATGGATTCCCTGTGTAGTGAATGGGTGCCGTCAGAATAAGAGTCCTCATAATTCAGCATCCACATCACTCCAGTTCATCAATTAACATTTTGTGAAGTAAAAGCAAGTGATATACTTTAATGCTAAATTTCTCCAAATCTGTTCCGATGAAGAAACAAACTCACCTATATCTTGGGTGGTCTGAGGGTGAGCAAAGTTTAAGCATTTTTGCATAAACTATTCTTTTAATGTCGGGAAGTGTTACATTAACTTACAGTTAAGATTTGTATTTCACCTGTTTCTTTGAACAAGATATTTGGTAAATGATGATTTGCACATCAAAAATTGTGTGTTCCCTTATAACCTATATTTTATATATGACACAATGCAGCAATACAGAATTTTATGGAAACAAGATTGTTAATTGTGAATTAATGTTATAAAAAGCAAAAGCAGCAGTCTTTTTTAAAATTCCACAGAACTGACACAGTTTGATGAGTATTGACGTTCAGAGCGAGCCCTCACATGGTGGTATACTGACCAAGCGTTTTCTTCAGCTTTTCAGCAATCTATCCAAAAAGAACAAACAAGAATGTTACATATAGTATGTTGCATTACGTATTCAATGTTTATGGTGTCCGTACAAACTGGTATCCCATCACTCACCGTTTCATAGAATTTCACCTGTTCCTCCAGGTAGAACTGCATGAGTCTGTTGTAGTCATAGATACGGTTGCTATGGAAGTGATTCATCTCGGCTAGAGAAACAGATGGCAAGTCTAAGATTACATGTGTGTGACAAACACTACAATTAAGCACACAGGTGCACATATAAAAGATCACTTTGACAAAGGGTCTTTCACTGATAGACAACACTTTACTAACATACCCTGCAATGCATAAGACATGGTGCTGAGGTTCTTTTCCATGATGAGTTTATCTTGTTGGCTAATCTTATTCATCACCACCAAATGATCAGCCTCTTTTACTTTATCAATGGCAGCCTGCGGAAAAAACAAATTGCTTAAACACTAATTAAAAATATATATATACATCACACACACACACTCTCTCTCTCTCTCTCTCTCTCTCTCTCTCTCTCTCTCTCTCTCTCTCTCTCTCTCTCTCTCTCTCTCTCTCTCTCTCTCTCTCTCTCTCTCTCTCTCTCTCTCTCTCTCTCTCTCTCTCTCTCTATATATATATATATATATATACAGTATATATACACATACACATACATACATTTACTACATACATTACTTTTTCATTTAAATAAAACAAACAGTAAAACACTAAATGTAAAAACGTAAAAGGTGAGCGGTTTATACCTTGTGAACTGTTATTGTGTCAGGGAAGCAGCCCAGTAGTCCCTTGTATTCAAGGTTTGTTTCCATCAGGAAGTGTAGATCTTTTTTTGGCTGAGAGACAAGGTTTATCTTATTGAAACAAAAGCTTAAACTTGTGGACAATGCTAAATACAGCAATCATAGATGTTGCTATCACTGGGTAGCCTTGTGGTTACAATTCTATCAAACTGTGAAAATAGCAGCACAGGATGTGAGGAAACTTGCTAATGATGAGTGAATGGCACTGGTAGAAGTTCAAGGACTGAACGGTTTGTTGAAGTATTTATTTGAGGAAATACTGTACTTCTGATACCTGTTCTGCAACAATTTCTGCTATTTCCTCATACGTTTTTCCTGTTGCAGTCAATGCTTCCGTCAGAGTTGATTCCCCTTAAAATAAGGTACAAAAAAAAAAACACATCATCAAAACATGATTAGATAATCATTAGGTAATCAAAAATATTTGTAAATGTAATATTTAAGCTGAGAACATGTCTATGAGGGCATTTGAAAGTTTTCCAGTTTCCTACTTGGGTATGCACTAGTGTTGAAAACTGATGAAAGGTTCTGAAATGCTTTTCCAATCTGCCGATACTCCTTTTGTAATGCTGTTGGTTTAAAAGCAGAAAATTTTTACTATGGACAAATCTCAAGATGGTAACAGTACTGTGGCAATGAGAAAATCTAGTATGTGAACTCACGGCCAGTACATCTCTTCCAGTGAAGATGCCCAACAGCCAGTAGTTCTTTAACACTGTTGTCCATAGATCTAGTAAACTGGCTGTACATTTCATATTTCTGCTCCCTAAAATCACATCATATAAGACAATTGTTTTATTAAATATAATATAATATAATATAATATAATATAATATAATATAATATAATATAATATAATATAATATAATATAAAAAAATATAAAATAATATAATACATATAATTAGAAAGGTCAAAAGAGCAGCATTTTTTATACATAAAAAAAATTTCTTCAGATAATTAGAAAGGTCAAAAGAGCAGCATTTTTTTTACATATATATATTTTTATTAATACAACATAATAGTCTTTACTGTCACTTTTGACCAATTTAATTCTGAATAAACATATCATTACTTTTTTAAAAAGAAAAATCTTACTTACCTCATACGTTTGAATGGCAGTATATATTTATTTATAATTAATCATAATTTGTTATTTTTACAACAATTTTAAATTATTATTAATGTTAAAATATTATATAAATAATAGACAATAATTTTATCAAATTAAAAATATGAAAAAAAAATTATTGAATTAATTTTAGGATAAAGTAATCAAAGGAGTTAAATATAGTCTCACACTTGAGCTGGATCTAACTCTGGGAGCTCTGGATCTATGTTGGAGAAGATTTTCACTCCCACTATTTCATCTTTTTCTGCTCTCCGCTTCCCTAGTTTCCACTCCTAGTAGAAACAACAAATAAAACATAACTTACAAGACTCCCGAACTGCTATGCTGAACTTAACTATTCACTAGTCAAAGTTAATATATTACACTGTAAAACACTTCTCATTCTTTGACTATGCATTTACACCAGTATATTAAACTAAAGTACAGAAGAGCTCTTCAACTGTTTATATATGTTTATATATATATATATATATATATATATATATATATATATATATATATATATATATATATATATATATATATATATATATATGAAAAAAAAATATATATTTACACCAGTATATTAAACTAAAGTACATGTCTATTACTAATATACATATTTTAACAAACACACCTTCTCATCTCTGTAGTTAAGGAAGAGCTGGAAAACTTCACTGTTTGAGATCACTGGATGTCGGCACATGCGGGACATCCAACCCTGCAGGCGTTCCATGCGCATTTTGATAAATTCCTCTTCAAACCGGCCTAAAGAGAAACAGAAGACAGATGCTAGGAAGTTTACCAGCCAAAAAACTTTTTTGGTGATTATGAAAAGAACAAAATGGCAAGGTGGTGCAAGAAGCTTTTCTAACCACTATTACTCTTTTGCTTTATTCACCTGTAACTTGTTTGTCAGGTAGACATGGGATTGGCAGAGCACAGGCAAACTTCTCCACGAGCCTCTCATATAACCAGTCAAAGTGTTTGTATCTGTGATTGACCGGTCTGTTTGTAGTCTGAAAAAAAATAAAAAAATACCAAGACTTGTTAGCAAAAGAATTAAAGTGAGTCAATATTATTATTAAGTAGGTGCTTCAAAGGAACTTACATTAGGTGTGACCTGGTATTCAATGTAGCTCTTCAGGCCGTACATTTTTGACCCCTTTTTGGGATCAGCCACTACACAATCTAACTGTGTTTGTGGATACAACCATACTGGACCCACCTCGCCCGTCTGCAAAATAAACATTCCTCCTGTTAATGTATCCATTCACCATAGCACTTAAAACAAACCCAAGACTGTTTGATTATTCTTTTATCCAGAAGAACTATCTAACTATCTAATCAATCTTCAGGCATGGGATCAAATCACATGACGAAGTCAAATAGCTTACATAAATTGGGAGTCTTTCATCTCCTTTAGCTATGTGCTTTGTAAGCAGATACACTTCTGGATTTGGAGTCTTAGAGAACCCTGGAAACCTATGGGAAAAGATGGGATTGGCATTTGTAAAGTTTATTTAATTAATGAAATATTAATATTGGTAGTTATCAAAAGTAAAAAGTTACTTGTTGAGGGATAATTTCATAGTAGAGTGACCCCCAGCCCGTTGCATCGTTCCGCCCTCTTCCACCTGTGAGCCTCCATAGCCGCCTGTCGACTTTCCATCATCGGAATCATCGTCCCATTCCTCATCGAAGGAATACACAGAACCTACAGTCATGTGACACAACAATCACCATCACAGAGAGTAACAGAATAACAGACTGAAAAACTAAACTTCGGTGTATATCAAAATCCTGAAACAATTTTTACACATCATACAGAAATGCATTTAATTTTTTCAAAAGTATTAACATAACTAACATCCTTTTTCCTACTTACATTAATATTTCCTACTTATACAAGGAGGCCATACTAGAGAACCTTTGCATTCCAAGATCCTGATTCAGAAGATTCAGCAGTGCATTTTAACCATTTTCAAAAAAAGACTATAAAAGCTATCATGAAATGACATATTAAGATATATATTATTTCCATAATACACAATTTTTAAATGTGTATGCTAAAGTGTACTTCTTTTTCACAAGAGTATTCATACTGGAAAGCAAATGGAAGGGCCAGAATAGGTTCTGCTTCCTTGTGCCAATGTATATAAACCATTATGGTATACATCCGATTGTATATATACCAAATGTGCGAAGCAGAACAACCCTGCTGTGTAACAGGCAAAGACAACAAAGACAACTGTAGTGATGACTATACCTTACCACTGAAATTATCCACTTACTTCCACATACAGTACTTGGCTACCTAAAGTACATAAAGGGCTTATTTATGACTTTATCTATGGTGTGCTGAAAGAGAAAGTTCAAAGTCTTCATAACAAAGCTGATAACACAAACAACATGACGTAATGTTGTAGACAGTAAAGCAGCAACATCGCTGAGGAGCTCCTTCTGTTCCAGAATGTACATGTGCCCTAATAACAAATACGTAACTATACACTTTCACACAGGAGGAGCTTAAACTTGAGCTTGGTTTTATGGCTACCATTAAAAATTGTGCAATATTATTACAATTGAACCGTTTTCTATTATAATGCATTTTGAAATGTAATTTTTTTTGTGAATAACAAAGCTGTATTTTCCGCAGCCATTACACCAGGTTTCAGTGTTTGCATGATCCTTTAGAAATCATTCTAATATGCTGAGTGTTTAAAAAAACATTTCTTATTATTATGAATGCTAAAAACAGTTGTGCTGCTTAATATTTTTGTGGAAATTATACCACTTTTTTTTCAGGATTCGTTGATGAATAGAAAGTTCAAAAAATATAGCATTTATCCAACATCCCCCATAAGGGTTATCCTCTAGTCTACGGGGTCACTGAAGTCTAGAATTATATTTATTTGTCTTTAATGACAGTTTTGATAAACGTAATGCTTCCTTTCACAGCACTCAAACACCTGGGTTCGTTTGATGTAAGGTTTGTTTTGATAATGTGAACTGCGGCACTGTAAGCAGTGAGAAATTAAGAATTTCATTCGAATCCTTCATACTTGTGAAACAAAACATTAAAAATCCAAAAAAAACAAACAAAAAATTTAACCAAAAAATCCAAAAGTACCAAGCAAGCCATGGTATCAATCCATTTCACCATCTTCTCCTGCATCTAGTTGTTACCCATAATACAGCTGGCACTCTGATGATGCAAACGTACACTAAACACAATCCAGTGGGGGCAGGAGGAGGAAAGATCAAATAAATCCTGCATCAGGACATGCAATCAAACCAAGTGTGAAAGCACCCTTTTCTTTAAATAAAAATACATATTGACACCAAACTTTTGAACGGAAGTATAGATAATTATAGACAGATAATCAAATGTTTCATGGAGGTTGTACTGTAAATGATCTCCACTTACCATTATTGCCTACGGGTTCCTGTTCAGCTTGGTTCCAGTTGTTCACAGGGTTGTTGTTGGACCATGCTGTGGCACTCCAAGGCTCATTCCCATTAACTGCCTACATGCACATAAAATACAACATTAAATCATTCTTTTAAACAAATCTACAATCCATTCTGACCCTTAATACATTTGATTTGCCATTTTGTAGGTAGTGAAGTTGCTGGTATACAGGTTGTTATTTTGAGTCTGGATTCTATCAGCTCTTTCCCACAATCTCCTACCGATAGCTGTGCTGGAACTGTTCAAGTGTCTCCTCAAATGATGAATAACCAAATTCACTACAATTTAAGGAACATTAGGTTCTTCCTTCCACCGACTTCATTTTTTAGGCTCCATCAATATCATTCATATATCACAACTATATTACAGAGATTCACTCTTGATGGGATGGCTACATAACCAAAATAAAGCTGCCTTGTTCATATTCAAATTCTCACATAATATTTGCTTGTGTGTCTCCATTAACCCCATGACACCATGTCTGAAATATAACATACAAAACAGATTTGGCCAATGTCACCTAAAACCAATGCAGCAGTGATATTTCAGTACTTAGACATTCCTGTAAACTAAAGATCTATTCAAGATGCTCCTTAATTAGTCACTGCAACAACTGTTGCTAATAACGCATATTCCATTTTAATTTATCATCTGCTTAAAGCAAGACAATTACACTCAGCATAAGCACATGACATGGAACAAATTAGAAACATTTTTTGAATTAACAACCTTAGTGGAAAAAAAAAAAATCCTAAAATGTATTTGAAATACTTTTATTTCATGCTAAAATTCATTTACATATTAATGTACTTAATAAAAATACCCTGCAATTGTACTTTTTTTAATATACTAAACTGGTATTCTTAAAGTCTGCTTAATTGGATCAACTAATTTTTATGTACTTTAATTGTGCGGAAGTTGTGCCGAGGTCCAACTAAAGATATACTGAAGTTTATTTGATTGCTTAAGGAACTATTACAAGTATACTTTAGGTACACTTTAAATATCTTGCATTTAAAGAACAAAATTATTAAAAAAATCATACAATATTGATATTAAAACACACTTAAGGCATAATATTAAGAAATGTGTATTGTGCACAAGTAGTACTCCAAATAAAATTATATCATTAAGTCTCAAGTGATATGTAAGTAAATATGTTAATAGATCTGAACTATACTTAGTATGAAATAAATACATTTTAAATATATTACTTTTTTACTAGGGAGTGTAAAACCGCAATAATGAGAATCAACCTGCCATATTAGAGGTTACTTCACAAACCATGAATCGCATAACTAAAAAGAAGTACAAATAACCTTACTTAATTGAGATTCTCAAAGCGTAGAAAACATTTGGAGAAACCATTAATGTTTACTCATAATGGAAAAAGTCAATGACAACAATTTATGAGTTTCTATTCTTAAATGGCTGATGGTCACAAATGAATTGAATATATGGTATAAAAATAAAGTTCTCTCAAATCTGCAACAAAAGGCCTGGATGTGTTTTAAGAACTAAAAGGCCCTTGAGTCCGTCTCTGTCCATTAGTCTAAGACTTAATGGTCAATTCCATCAATAGACATGACCTTGATGCTGCTAAAGACTAGCTCCCAGCCACGCAAAACCATTTGTCTCGCTTCCTAGCCTCACCAAATAAGACCACTATACCAATTTTCCCTGAGCACAACATTACTCATGTGTTTATCGTTATTAGTACTTTGGTGTTGTGGATCACTCTAAATGTCACCGAGTCACTGAAGGTTGATGGAAACGTTAAGTCATTAGATACATCTTTTCACCACTTGTACCATTTGCTCAGTTTTTTTGCAAATGTTCCTGTCCTCTTGACCAGCTTCAACTCATGGAGGTCAATTCAGTATATGGCTATCCAATGAGTAACATCTACGGCCGGACTACCTTGTTGAGTATATTCAATTAGTAAATTGAATTTAATTGCAAAATTGAATTTTAATTTAAAGGGATACTCCACCCCAAAATGAAAATTTTGTCATTAATCACTTACCTCCATGTCGTTCAAAACCCGTAAAAGCTCCATTAGTCTTTTGAACACAATTAAAGATATTTTGGATGAAAACCGAGAGGCTTGATACTGTCCCATAGACTGCCAAGTAAATAACAGTGTCAAGGTCCATAAAAAGTATGAAAGTTGTAGTCAGAATAGTCCATCTGCCATCAGACGTGAAATCTGGGTTATAACAAGCGACGGGAACACTTTTTGTCAGCAAAGAAAACAAAAATAATGACTTTATTCAATATTCATTTGTCAGCAGTCTCCTCTGTGTCTCTTCATTTCACCGTATGCTGTGTATGCTCTTCTGTATCACCCACGCCACAAGGATGCGCTGTTTTCTTTCAAATCAAAGATAAATACACGTAGAAACAGTGCATCCTTGTGGCACGGATGATACAGAAGAGCATACGCTGATATGGAGAGACACAGAGGAGACCGTTGACAAAGGAATTGTTGAATAAAGTCGTTATTTATGTTTTCTTCGCTTACAAAAAGTGTTCCCGTCGCTTCATATAACCCAGATGGCAGATGGAGTTTTATGACGGCGACTTTCATACCTTTTATGGACCTTGACAGTGTTATTTACTTGGCAGTCTATGGGACAGTCACAGGCCTCCCGGTTTTTATATGTTAAATTTTGTTCTGAAGACAAAGGGAGCTTTTACGGGTTTGGAACGACATGGGGGTAAGTGATTAATGACAAAATTTTCATTTTGGGGTGGAGTATCCCTTTAAGTATCTGTATAAATCACACAAGAACCACAAATTATAGCAAGAACAATTAACGGGGGAAAAAAAAAAACTGAATCCATGACCAGTACCAGTCTAGTTTAGACACATTTAATCATTTTTTCTTAATATTACTTTGCACTTTTTATAATGATACAAAACTATGAAATAACACAAATGGAAGAATGGAAATATCATGACAACCAAAAATGCTAAACATTTTATACTATTTTAACTTTTCCTTTACAATCCAATTCACCCCCAAGTAAAAAGATATTCATTCTAGCATATATTTCATTGGTTAAAAAACAAAAACAAATCCATTATTAGGCATTGTCCTGATTTTATTCTTCCTAAAATTTGATTCTGTCCTTAAAAGATGGTGAGCCTGATCCAAGTTTAATGGTGAGACAGATTTCTCTTCTCATCTATCTGCACACTGCTTCACATTTAAATATTATTGCATGCACAATGACGCTGTGCACATCACAAAGTGTGGACATCTGACAACCTTCTAAGAGAAAGAGCGGTAGAGAGTACAAGAGACACAAAGAGAGAGGGAGAGACGGGTCCTCGTGCCTAATGTCCCAAGCCATAATGAGGCCCATTTACTGTCATTCTCCTGCTTTCACAGGAAATGGATTTCAACTGCAAATGACACATAGGACCTTTGTGCATGTTATGCTCACAAGAATTCTCATTATGAGAATGGATTTCTAGTAAAAGTTGGTTGTGAAAATGAGGAAGCAAAACTGATATTTGAATAGTGGGATTTTTCTTGGTTGTGGCTACTTATTTTTACTGAGACCTGCTTTACATTTCATTTGAAGAAGTGTGGAACATTTCAAACATCTGAGGTAGAACTTCCTACAGCACATGCTCACCACAACTTCTTCAAATAAGATTATGAACAAAGAGTAAAACAGATGGTTTAGTTGATGTGGTACCTGAGAGTTTTCTGAACTGCTGGTGTAACCTTGATTGTGAGCATCAATGTGCTGTGTGGCTTGTGTGTTACTTGATGCTTGTGTGGAACCAGGGTTGATCTGCCAACATAAAAATATATAAATAAAAATATTCATGAAAAACGCAACCTGGTATGTAAAAAATTAAACTCTGAAATAATGTATATTTTTTGTCAAATCCTGTCCGTGCCTTTTACAGTCCATGCATACAGTACATAACTCAAAATATTCCCTCCATATGAATCAATAACAAGAAATCATTCAAATGTCATTACGCCTGAGGCATGCTGACTGTATATTTACATGAAGGCCACACTGGGAATATGTTAAACATCTTGGTAATTAGGGTACAAAGATAGACATGCTGCACAGAACATGTGGGAATATTCTGCATCTGTAATAAAAGTAAGCCAAATACGTAATTAAACCTTTAATCAGTAACATTTTATATCTTCTAATTAGACTACAGCTCAGAAAACACACACGCATTTAATGATTTCTCTTGATTTCAATGATGTGATACTACTAGAAAAACACAAGAAAATCAGAAAAATACTGGTTTTAGTAAATCAGCTCAGCAAATGGAATAACACTCTGCACACTGATGTGGTCTAGATAGACAGTAGATAAAGTTTGCTTTCATTTTGTCCTTCCCCTCTCTATGGTACTAAAAATAATCCCACACAATTTTCTAATTTCATCCAATGCTCTGTACAAAGAAGTGAGATCGAAAACAAAGCTGATAATTAGGATGGTCTTTACCTCAATATAGTCCTCGGGCACCAGGCCTACAGTTCCTCTGGAATTCTGAGCCTCTACCCAGCCACCACCTACATTCTACATAAAACAAAGCAACAGAGAATACTTTTCATTTAAAATGTCAATTGTTTCTGTGATGGCCTAGCTGAATTCAGCATCACATGATCCTTCAGAAATCATTCTAATATGCTGATTTGCTACACAATAAACAATAATATAACAACATAATACTCATTAGTCACTTTAGATCAATTTAATGCATTATAGCTGAATAAATGTGTTAATTTCTTTAAAAAATAAAAAGAAAAAAAAATAAACTCCTAATGAAAAATCTTACCGAACCAAACTTTTGAAAGGTAGTGCATATATAATGTTTTCTTTGTCTATCGCCAAGTGCCTGTCTTGAAACAGTGCTGTAGCTTAGGATATCCTCACCTGGTTAGTGACCGTGAGTATTTCACCTTCTTTAACAGTCAGCTCATTGTTGCCAGGCTCAGCAGTAAAGTCATATAATACCTGAGCCTGAACACATCAAACACATGGGTAACACAGAACAGTAACTGCATGAATATTTCAGTATGGCATGGCTAAAACTTTCACCTCTGTTTTTGATACTGAAAAAGACTAAAACACTTCAATCTAATTATGTCTGTAGATGTTACATGTGTAACAATATATCACATTAAAAACATAAAGCTAAGCTTGTAAGTGATTCCACATCAACTCCAAGAATAATATAAACACATTTCCATTTTTGCTAATGAATGCACACAGGTCCCAAATGAGAATATTATGATGAAACACTTTTTTTTTTTTAAACAGCAATGTTTAAAAAAGCTATATGCTGGAAGATTTTATAGCCTCATTTCCGCATATGAGGGCTCATCTGCATGACCGACCATCACACAACACAGCCAACATGTAAACATGTTGAGTGTTTATCTCTATCAAAACGATGTGCTTACTTATATGATAATGCTGACAAATCATTGTACATGGGATGACATGTTCCCTTGGGTTCTGTTCCTGACAGGATGCACCATGTTCCTGTTCACAGCAACAAGGTGGACACAGGCGTCCCAAATAGCTTGTCTTTTTGTGACATGAGGTTCCTACCTACAGCATTTTGTGGTAGGTTTTGAGTTGGCTGACTGTTTTCGTATATTGGTACCCAAATGACTCAGAACCTCCATATAATGCCCACGAATCCTACTAATGCAGCTCGTTAGGTTTTGACACCGCAAGTTTTTTATATTTTAATTAAGTGTAAGTGATTTTTCAAAACTCTTTTCAGTAATACATTTTCAATACTAATTCCAAACAGATAATAGCAATATACATACAATCTCTAAGTAACAGCCTTAATACACTTACTGTAGCACAACTTGTCATTTGCATCTGCTTTCATTTTTTTTTTTTTTATAAATGTAACCAATTTAACTATTTTAATCATTTAATCTAACTGATCTTTATGGTTATTGTCAAATCATGCTTTTTTGTAAGTCTTAAAATTCTCAATTAATACTTGTTACAATAAAGACAATTTATCACATAATCTAACCACTGAGTGTTTACAATATACTTTCAAAATGTGTGTTTCGATTTGCAGTGTCAACACAGAGCAGGAAAGACTGCAAGCGAGAGGTACCAATCAATGACTTGTGCACAAGAGCCCATCAGAAATGCCAAGGAGGTGGGCATGGGCCCCATTAAAAATATGGACATCATGAAATTGATGCGTCAAATAAAGTCTATAATGTCTTTTAACAGTATACTGCTTGATAACCATTGACTAATTTACTCTAACTAACCTCAATCTGAAAAGGTCACCTACAGTATTCTATCAGTTCAGACCATTTTATAAAGAAAAACAGCAAGTCTGCAAGCTATGCAGCACAGTAGTAAGGATTAAAATTTAAATGCTCAATGAATTAGTGCAAGTGCTTACTTCTTTCAAAATGCTTACAGTATCATTTACAGTCTAAACATGCTCTTATTACATATCAAAATAATCTCATGTTTTTACTGTGTATACACCACAAAAAGGAGAATAGCAAACCAACCAAACAACCACCATGTGTTCAGTTTGAATCTTGTATAAGAGTTTTGAAAATGTACCACATACTTCGTGAAAAGAAAAAGAAAAAAAAAAAAGAAAAAAAAGACTCAATGGTGTTGTATAAAAAAAAAAAAAACTTGAGCCATTCCTGTACATCGTGACATAATTAACTTAACGTGACTCAATGGTGTTGTATACATGCTAGAAAAATTAATGAATTAATGAATGATTAAGTCCCAAAATGTGCACATAGGCCTACCACTTACTAAATTAATTCTAGTTTCGTGTCATAATTCTCAGTTTAGTTTGTCGCAGCAACGATTCAGAGCATAATTCATTTGGAACCTATTATACTGATAAAGTAACTTTTTTTCCACTCCATTAATCAAATTCGATTCGAGGGATTCAGGACGTGTCAATGTTTTCTTGATCCGAGAACCGGTCAGTCAGTGAATGAATTGTATAAACCGGTTCAAATGATTCATTGAGAAGAACCGACTCAATAGAATTCGTTTAGGATTGGTTTTTCAAACAGTGTACAGCAGTGTACTTCAGTTCAAATAAAGTCACATTGACCTATTAACTAAACTCCTTCTAAACTACTCAACATTTCGTTAGAATTCGTTTCATAGACATAACTCTCGTTGTAATACAGCCTATTTCATCGGTGGTATGAAATACAACCATCGGGGTGGTAATTTTACTTAACAGTACAGTCCATTACTAAAGTAACACTGATGAACTTTGTCTGCAACGTGCAACAGTTCGTATGAGACAAATGCGTCATTTCATTAGTGTTTATCCCAGTGTTATGCCAAAACTTACCTTCACTGCCATCGTGGTGTCAATAATTTAATCACCATTAACATGCGATATGAGCTCTTAAAATAAACAAAACGTAGTAAAACAAACCTTTCTGTCCCTAAAAGAAGCGAAAATGACGGGTTTGTTTGTGTTATGCAGCACTGACCGCATTCGATTAGCAAAACATAGCTCGATAAAATCCAGTTATCTGACCCACATAATAAGATATGGGCGTTGAAAATGCAGACGTTTCGCCCTCTTTCCCTAACTCAGACCCGGAAAACTTCAGCACATTGGCCTCAAAATGTGTGACTTCTTGAGCAGTTGGAGCAGCGCTCTTCCTCCAACTCACACACCGCCCAGTAAAGCTCAAGTAAACAACAGACACATTATGCAATGAAACACTGGATTTCAGCATTTATTTAAATGTTGTAAAACGTATTATATATTGATAGTATTATGATTATTACTTTTATTAGTTATTAAGCTCTTTAATTTAACACAAGCATTTTATTTAAAACCCTTATGTTATTGTAGCAGTGAAACATTGTGATAGTGCTAAGGCGTGTCAGAGCAGGTTTGTTGAGGGAATGGCTTCTTCAGGGAAGGAGTAGCCTACTGCCACTGCCACGCTATACTGGTAGAGTAGGAATAGTGGTGAGAAAAAATAGAAAATATAAGCTGCAACAAAGAATGAGGTAAGATCGCCATCTACTGGTCTTTAAAGGTAAAGTCACATTTCCAAAGCTAGTGTTTTTCATTCAGCGCTTAATCAATGACGTATGTCGTATGCCATTGAATTCCTTTTAGATTTTTGGACCGTTTATATTTAGCCTATGTTGTGTGAATAGAGTAGGCTATACACACACACAATATATATATATATATATATATATATATATATATACAATGTTTAGAGGCACTGACATTTGTATTAAAGTAAATTAATACTTGTTTGTTTTTGCTCATAACTCCTATAAAGAGATTTATAATGTAAGCAATTGATATTTTGAGGAAGCTGTCATCTGCCTTCTGCTTGTTTTCTATGACAGTAGTGCAAAACACACACACACACACACACACACACACACACACACACACACACACACACACACACACACACACACACACACACAGAGAGAGAGAGAGAGAGAGAGACACACACACATACACACACACACACACACTGCATTGCACACTAATTTTTGTCCATGTAAATCTAAATATAATAAATGTAAATAATAAATAATAAAACATAAATATATAAAACAATCATGTACACACACACACACACACACACACACAAATACACATACATCTCAGTGACATCTATTTGATGTGTGTGTTTACATCTGGAAGACATCACTTTTAGAGTGTTTGCTCATCTGCAATATCTCTAAGCTGTTTCCTGTCTGATGTTAAATAGACATTTAGAAAATGTCTTTAAGATGTTTATGAATTCGAATATATGTAAAACTGACGTCTCAATCTTAAAGACGTTTATCAGATGTTTGTACACAGTAGATGCTTTTCAAATGAAGTGCTCTTTAACAGACACCTTGCATCATATATTAGCACATTACACTTGAGTAATGGCTGCTGAAAATTGGGTTTTGCGAAAAAACAACAACAAAAAAACTTCTTAATCTATCTATCTATCTATCTATCTATCTATCTATCTATCTATCTATCTATCTATCTATCTATCTATCTATCTAGTCTGTCTGTCTGTCTGTCTATTTATCTATCTATATCTGTCTATTTGTTTAAAGTTGAGAGCAGACAATACAAGCACATTTGAAAGACATGAAGTAGGTGAATATGTGTGCATGTAAGCTCATGACACCGATGATTTACTGGAATACAGTCCCACCGGAGCAGAACTCCCTCAGTTGCCTAGGGAGATTCCCAGTTTGGTGAAGGTTATGTGGTCATTTTCAAGGCTTTGTGTGTGTGTGTGTCTGAGTGAGGGAGTGGGAGACAGAGGGGTTGGGTGGGTTTGGGGTCAGGATGCCAGCAGCTGCTCAGTACTGACTGTGTTCCACTTTTGTTCACTGTCCTCCACATCAGCCCGAGGAGAGACAGAAGGGAGAACACCCAAACAGAGATGCTCTCTTGTGTGGGAATACAGATGAGTGAGGAGAGATGAGAGTCAGTGAGAGATAGATGCAGGTGCTGGAAGATCTTCCAGGACGTCTGGGCTGCTGCTAATTTTATACACCCTTTGCATTCTGTGATCTTTGTTTGTTGCTCTCGGGGTTAATGTGTATTCTCAGTGTGTAACTTTGCCCAACAGAAAAAGATGATGAAATATCACTCACATTGGCAACTATATTTAACTGAATCACTTGACAATATTCGATGTCTACGCAAAGAATGTACTTGTTTCTGACAAATTTAAGGCTTAAATCGAGTTAAAAAGCATATTTTGTTTTTATTTTTTTTATAATTCACATGTGTTTATTAGGATACATAAAATGGTAGCTTTTGAAAACGAATTTAGTAAGACAAAAGAGTTTTATTTCAAAATTGTTCAAATTGTTATTTTCATCCAACAAACACATTTCAGAAAGAAAGAAAGAAAGAGAGAGAGAGAGGGAGAGAGAGAGGTTCACACCAAACCAACCAATACACATGACTGTAGATAATGTTGAATTCAGTTATTCAGTTTATTAGTTGAATAAATACAGAAATAATCTTGTTACAAAACCTTCACTATATCATATATATGTTTATATGTATCCATATGTTTTAATGGCATTCTTTCAATATTACTTGTTCAAATGTTATTTCAATTGCTACATTGTTCTAAATTACACTGTTGTATAATGTTCTTTTTTCTATGCATGCTTTGGCAATGCTAAATGTGCTTTTGTCGTGCCAATAAAGCAAACGGAATTGAGAGAGAGAGAGAGAGAGAGAGAGAGATCACAAATTCTCCTGTGATGGATATAAATAAACTAGTGAAAAGTGTGTTTGAAGATACCTAACATTTTCTGAAAAAATCCACTAAATTTCTACAAGAATCATTTCTGATTAAAGATTGTTGTTGTTGTATTTCACTCTTACAAGTAAAAATGAACCTCATGAACTGAAATGAAATTGCTTTTACGTGCATAGAACAGTAGAGGTCTCTCTAACACAGTCTTTTTCAGTCTCTGGTTGTGAGCATGAGTTGCATGTACTACAGTATGTATTATTTATGAGGTGTTAATAGCTTACAAAAACAGATGAAGTATGCACTTTAATTTGATTTGATGAACTGTTTCTAGTTTTTAATGTGTTGGTAACTATCTGCATATGGTTGATTAATAAAACATTGAGTGTGTCGCTTAACCTCTGTTATCACAATAAATTATCCCAAATAAAGGGTGGACAGTCAGTTTATTAAAGTGTTCTTCAGCTGAAATGGCTTTATATATATTTTATATAACCTGAATTTGTTGACTCAGAAATGTCCCTCTTTGATTATTTGCCCCTGCTCTTTCAGGGGTATTGAATCCTGAAAGGGCTAAGAATAAATCAAGATCCGCACCTGCAAATTACCCCAGGCATATTCATTATCAATGCTCTCGTGTTGCCAAGGAAAATTCGGTGTTCAGAGGTTATGAATTACTTTTGGTGATTTGAGTGTGCCAGAAAGTTCATTGTGTTCAGTTTCAGAGCACTTGTGTCAATGGGATGTCTTTGACAGCATCACAGGTGTATTCTCTTCCTTTGGCATTAAAAAGGCTAATGCACATCAAATAAATCAACAATCATTTAGATTAGAAAAGATTTTCATTAAATGGTTAATGGATGCAGTTTGCTGGTGCAAAATCAATAATTAGTAACACGGCTGTGGTTTTGGTCGTTTTCTATTTTCTATATGAAAAACGCATGTCCAGATAAGGACTATTTTATGCTGTTCATTCTTTCTTGAATATGTTATTTACAAACCAAACTGTAAACTTCTAAATTAAATCCGATCAGATTTTACATGATATGTTATAGAGTTGCATTTTGTTCAGTCTCTCGTTTGCAAGGTTAACCTGGCAGAAGAAAAGAAAAACTATGCAATATTTTGTCCCATTCACTATTACCCTTTAACTTACAGGTACATTCAGAATTTCAGCAAATACATCAAACCTCATCTAGCTGTATGTTTAAGTGGTTCTAATTATGTGGAAATGCCATTAAAGTCCCAAAAAAAAAAAAAAAAAAAACCTTTTCAACCCACGTTATGTTTAAAAGAAAAGTTTTCATATTGATCATAAACCTCAATAAACAAACCCCTCCCTTCTTCCATTGGATTTCCTCACTGCTTTTGAATACTGCATTAATGATGCAGACTAATTATGGTTTCATTTACTTTGGGTTTTGTTTCGTGAGAGACGTTTATTGTGCAGGAACCTACTGTAGTTCAGAACATTGATCAGCGATCCTGGTGACTGATCAATACATTCAGAATAATGCTGCCGCAAATGAAAACTTATACACAGTAATATATTCACAGCCAGTCATACAGAAACCCTTGCAGCTGATAAGTGAGACAATAAAGCAAAATATTTTGTATAATTTTTTATACATTTAGAAAGTCTTTTGTGGACAGGTACAAAACAAATGTGCTTTTGTGCATATGTAAATATATTTGTATGTATATGTGATTTTTTGTGTGCTTGTTGTGTGCAGCTGTGACCTTACAAAGACCTTTGTATCACAAATCTCCCTTTGCATTGACTGATCCAGAGACACTGCCACTGAAACAAAAATTGATGGGAATATACTGGGAAATATAATGCGCTATTTAATACATTTCCATATATGGGAAACAAGTGCTTATATTTTTCACACTACTGCAATATATACATATGAACCATGTATGGGTACTGATACATGAAAAAATATATAGAGCAATGAAAAAACTGCACTACATTATTACATGTAATAGCTTTATTGAAACACAAGTCATATCTTCATATTCAAGTAATATCTTTTTAACATATTCATACATTTTTATCCAACTATATTGTTTGCATTGTTTACTGAAAACATATATTAAAACTTTAGGATTGTTGGACAAATGGTCTTGCTCAAATCATGGCAACATGGTATATGTGTGTGTGAATATATATATATATATATATGTGGATAAAATTACATAAGTTACAGCTATTATGAGAAGCAGTAATTATTTTCATATCATTCAATTAATTGTAAAATATTAACAAAATATATAATTCTGTAGATTTTCAATACACATCAAATAATTTATCATTAATATATAAGGAGATATAGTTCCTTTGCGTAAGGGTGTTGACTGTTTTAAAAATTATTTTATGATTTTATTTTATTTGCTGTGTAAATATTATATTGTATTCTGTAAGCATTCCTGGACACAAATTAAATATATTTAAATGGTTTGCCCTTTTTTCAGTGCATAAATAATCATTGTATTTTGTATTGTTTTGATATTTTAAATCACACATGTGAATGTGTTAACATGTTTAATTATAGAACAGCACGTCTCAGTTCACTGTGATTCATAATGAAAACAAAATGCTTTCAAATATACATAATTAATAAATGTCTTCAGTAAATATTACACAATCAGATGTTTAACATTTAGTTGTGAAGGCGTTGTGAACGATTAATTTTCTCAAGTGTATCAGAAATTTGAGCTAATTATAAATGCCTTGTGTTGCTTTTACATTACCTGGTGTATTTTAATAAAAATCTCAATATCCCAGTTCAACACTGCACGTCTAGGTTTGCTTATTGACTCCATTATACAACAGACCAAAGGAGTCCATTAATATATACAGGCCATCCCTCAAGGTTGACCTCTTCTTTAATTGGCTGACACATGTAGGTTGTGTTTCATTAATTTGCCTGTGATCTCAGTATTTGGGTATTTGATGCAGAACGGATCATTAGTTGACAGGCATCAGAGTTAACACAATGTATTATCAGTAAAGCACACAGCTTGACATTACTTCATATTTTTCAGGATTTGTGGTTCCTTGTGTGTAGACATCAGTCCAGTTGAGAATATTATGAAAATTGAAACCCATTTTAAAGCAAAATAATTTTGAAATTGACAATTCCTTTTTAAATAAAAAGGATTCATACAGTTAACAGTAATCTTTATCTTATATCTTATTTATTTGTATAGATTTAATTTTATATCTTATTTATCTGTATAGATTTAATGTTAGAATTATATTCTGATGCGGGATTGCTTCAAAACTGACACAGTGTTGTGCAACTCTCTTGCATCTAAATATTCAAATTAGTTTAAAGAATACTTTGCAGATTGTGTGGCCACTAATAGAAATATAGATTTATAATATTTCGATTAATTAAAGAGGTTAAATCATCATACACTATAAATTAACTGAATACAATATTATTAGTTAGGATGCACAAATAAAATAATGTATAAAATCCATATTTTTGGAACAACTATTTTTGTTGTATTGTGCCAGCAACATAAATGTGTTTACTATACTATTTAAAAGTATTAAAATGTTGTTGTTTTTTTAATGGAATATACAAATTTGGAACAACTTGAGGGTGAGTAAATAATGACAGAATTTTAATTTTTGGGTAAACTATCCCTTTAATGTAACAATTGTCAAATTTAAAAATGATCTCAAAGGTTAGATCAGAATCATTTAATTGGGTCTGAAGCAGATACCCTCTGAATCTTCTATTATTCATACTCATGAATAGTTATAAATAGAACAATAGCCTGAAAATTATGAATATGCTTAAAGAATCTTAAAACACACAGATAAGGTAATGTCTGTCCAACAAGCTCATTACACGAACCTCAAGCTGTCTAACACTGATCCAAACTCCCAGTTGTAGGTGAAAAAAATGACAGAATTGATTATGTATTTGCAGCCACCTGTAGTTGGAGATGAGGCACCTGGCATCAGACTGCTCCCTGCTGTCCTATTGGCTGATGGTGAGTCTCCTGCCCAATAGAAGTGGCCTCCCTCTCTCTCGCCCCCAGCTCTGGAGCCCTGCTGCGCGGCAGGGGCAGCAGGAGCTGCTTTTTACCCCAGGAGGGGCTCACTCCTGCTGGTCCGCTGGCTCGCTCAGCTGCTGTCCTGCTGACCGGGTGAAAAGGAGCCACTCGCTGGGGACCTGCCCGCCAAAGATTCCTGCACACACTGAATGCCTCTCACACCTGGAGATGTGAATTTGTACTCTGTCTGAACTCTATTATTTGTGCGATATGAGAAGCTATTGGCATTTTTGATGTAGAGAAAATCTGAGGTTTTCATAAACACTGTTGTGTGGTGTTTAATAATGCAGGTAGCACTCGAATCAAACTTGAATCAAGCTGATGAGGGTTTGTTATTACAGTAAGTACAGTTTGTGGAGTTTTACATATTATTATACAGTATATACACTAAAGTAAAGACATTTGTAATGTTACAAAGATACAAAGGTAATGTCTGTCCAACATGATACAAAATCACAAAAACACACAACAAATTTATAACTAAAACTAAATAAAAACTAATAACTCTGATTCCAGTGTTATTACAGTATTATTGAGATACTGTTATATTTTTTATTAATATTTTTAATCCGTTTTTATATTTTCCATTTTCATTGTAATTTTTGTTAAAGATTTAGCAATTTCATTTTGTTTTTGTCATTTTAGTAGTTTTTGTTTTTTCTTCATCTATATAGTTTTTATAATTTTTTATTTCAGTTTTAGTTTTAGTTATTTTAGTACACGAAGTTAAACTAAACTACAATGAGAAATGTTCCTTTGGCAACCAGCTGAAATAAAAAGTTTGAATAAATATATATGTATATAATTATTTGTTTATTTTTTATTGATTTCATTTTTAAAATAAAATAAAATAGTATCTCAATGATACTAAAATAACACTGCCATGATACACATTAAGATTTTTTTCCAGAAAAGTTTATCTTTAAAGTCAAGTCTTTGTTCCTTCAATTACTATAAATACTATTAATATATAGCCTATAATTAAAATGATTAAAATGAAAATTAATTACTCAAATGGTTTACAAAAATGGTTGTGGTTATGTGTCTTCCTCAAACAAAAAGAACTGTAGCACATCCTCTCTGATGGGTGGCCAAACTGAGCACAGGTTTGGAGATGGACACTGTATTTTCTGCTCGGCGAACCACCAAGGTGGAGGTGGCTAACACATTTGAGCACACACACTCCATAAATAAGTGCTTCCATGTGACGCCAGGCATTATCAAACAAGCAATCATTTCAGAGGGGTGGAAGGTGTGTGGGAAGAGAGGGAGAAATGTGTTATAATTACAACCAGTGAAGCATAGTCTTCATATAAAATGCATTAGTTTGACTTGACACATTAATTATCTGTTTTTGCAGATGTTTTGCAGCATTGTTGTGCAAACAATTTAAGGGGGAGGAATTATGGGAAAGTGAGCTGAAAATAAAATAAGTGGGAGGTTTCTTGCAGATTTACCTTCATTCATGCAGAGAGAGCGAAGCGATGCAGCTGGAGAAAATGGAACCGAAGCGAAAGGATCATCCCAACAAGGTTATCATTACACCCTGCTCCTCGCATAACCCCTTCAATTTTTCTACCCACGTGGATTTCAATGCACTCTCCGTTTTTTGGTGGTTTGTTGTAGTGGCGAGAAAGGGGGAGGTTGCAAGGCTTCCCATTCAAGCATCACAAAGTACCATAATCAGGAAGATAAAGAAATTACACATTATAGATTTCAAAAGGAGATAATGGACTATTTGTTTGTTTTTATGCTTATTTGTGCAAATCGTAGGTGCTTGATGATGCCTCACAGTTGAAGGATTGTTGTTTTCCATTGCTGCTTTTCTTTTAAAATATCTTAATTGCAATGCAGGCCATCAGCGTTTTGTTTTTCCCATGGCAAAATGGATTGTGGACACAGCTTTGTTTTAACACCGATCTTAACAAAGGAAAACAGTTTGTGCCTTTTAGCCTTCCAGACATCATCTCAATGTGAAAGTTCTATTATTTATATTTATATTTATATTTATATTTTAAAGGTGTAAAACAGATTTTAGTAACCTTGCTAATTCAGCAGAAAAGAACTGCTGGATTTACTGTAATATTGTAAACATGTTTACATTTTTGCTTATATGTATGTGTGTGTAAATTAAAGTTTGCTTCGTTGCTCTGTGAAATTTAAATCCATTCATTCCTAGGAATCTGTGTGACCAAAGAGATTCACGTGAGGGTGAAAAAGTTCCCCCAGCAGATTTTGATCAAGGTGGTCATTTGAAATCTCTGTGCTGACCAACAAAAAGCTGCTTATTTTGACTTGAGTGACTTATATGTGAGTTGTTCCGCATTCATCACTACTCTACTGACAATGGACAATTGATTTTTTATTTTTTTTTGCACAAAATATAGCTAAAATGTAGTTAATGTGACTGTACTTTAAGCTGTTGATATTAGGGTACACACACATTCATCTAATGGTCGTCTGTCTGTAATATGCTAATATTGCTACTCTCTCATGCCTATTCTGAATGACAGCCATGTTGGCTGAGGTAGCAGGCAGCCAGAGGAACGAGGAGGAAAGATACCGTTGGCACTGCTTAGATTTTACATTTCTGGGTTATGGACATGTAGCCCTTAAAGCAAATTTACGATCTGGGTTTAGTGGGTATCATTATCTTAAAGACACTGGGGTCTTCCTGTCATATTATATTTGCTCAGACAATGATTTTTAGGGATGTACCAAAATAAATTTTTACTAAAACCCCAAAGTTTAGGTAATGCAATTTAGGTAGGCTAACTGGGAACTGAACTCAGAATGCTGTTAAGGGTGTTGTGTATTCAGGTTAGAAATTAAACGGTTGTAGTACAGTAGTAAAGATCTATATTTCAGCCAAACCAATTTACATATTGCTACTCTAGCATAATTTTTGGTCACTATGTAGTACGTCCTGTTGTAGCTTCTCCACGTTTTTGCATAATATAGACATTGACATAATGAAAATACGCAGTTGGAGAAGCGGTAAATAAACGTCAATGTTTCCGTCAATGATTTCTGCCCTTGAATTTTTTTTTTAAAAATTCTTACTATTTTCAGTTGCGGAAATTTCATTTCCATAGTGCAGACTTTCCACTGACTTCGGTAGTTTTTTTTATAATGAGTTAATGATATTTGTATCCAAAATGTACCCATAAATCTAACTGTTCTTGCAGTTTCAGACTTTAAGAGTATTATAATATTTTTATGAGGCCATTTTCCTTGTAGGCCAACCCTGCCACAGACCAACACACACTGAAAACAATTGAAATGTCACAATTAATGAAGAAGATTCAATTTCAGTGTGTAGAACTATGCTCTGCTCTCATTGGCTGGAAGTTTGGGCATAAAGCACAGCTTTATCTCAGCATCACAAGATAGATACTGAAAAAGAGGCCTGATCGTAGTATCTGTTTTCCCTCTCCCCGCCTGCTGTGTTTCGCTAAGCTTTATCAAACAGCCGTGTGTTTGTTTGCAAACAAATGAATTAACTCACGGGTCATCCTTTATCAGCTCGCTCTCCCGTCACCTCCAGACTTCCCAGCATATTGCATATTGCCAGTGCCATGTTTTCTCCGTTGGCTCCAAAAAAGCCGCTCATCCTGGCCAGTGCAGGCTGGCTAGTGTGTCTGTGTGTGTGGCAGTGCGAAGGGAGCCATCTCCTCTCACAAACACATGGCCCGCTCACTGGCCTTGGCCTCCACCCCTCCTTTACTAAATCATGAGCTGCTTTTGAGGAGCAGTGTAGAGAGCATTTAGCCGTTCTGTAAATTTGGAGCAATGGTTTTACTGACACATTCAATTCGGCTAACAATGTTATCATGACAGCAGCAGACTACGTAGAAGATTCGCTGTGAGTCGCTTTCAGAGAAACCCTCTTACACCCCTGAAGGTGTTAGCAATCGGCTAATCAGTGTATTTCTACGGTGATCCTCCTGCACCCTCCAAAGGATTGTGGGGAGGTCTGGTCCTTCCGGTTTAAATAGGACACAAGGCTGCAGGTACAATAGAAGTCAGGACAAAAAGGTACATTGCTAATCTATAATGCCAGATCTGCGCTTTGTTCACATGCCTTAATGTGAAAAAAGGAAATAAGCAGGGCGACCCAGAAGGCTGGAGTAGAACAGTGCAGAGGATCATAATCAGATGCCCCTGATCCTTTAGTAGTTTTCCAAATGCTTGGACAGATTCCTTTAGGTGCTGCTTGGGGACAACTTTCAGATAAACTAGGCCACCACAAAAGACGGAGAGGATTGCCTTTTCAGGATAGAACAGTTGCCTGTTTTCTCTGGAAGATGTAATCCATGTTTAGAATCATTTATTGACTGATTTTCTTTGTTTATTTTCTTTTAATTTTATGTGATGGATGGTTGTTGATTTGTTCTTCTGTATACAAAAGAAAAGTCTGCAATTCTTTTTTTATTTTAAATTAATTACAAATTTACATATTGGAATTGAATTCAACTAAAATGATAATAATAATAAAAATACATTTATTAAATTATTTACAATGTAATTCATAGTTTAATGTGATTATTATTTTATTTAATTTTTTTACATTGGTTAAATTAACAATTAATCATGCCTCTGTCAATTTTCATGGTATAAGACATGACTCGACAGCCAAAATCTGCATATGTATAAACACCAATGAAAAAATAATGCAGATGGAACTCAGGCTGTGCAAAACGGACAGTCAGCCAGTGACATTTGTGTATTCCTGCTTTCATCTGTCACATTCATGTTGCTGAATTATTTTATATTGTGGCGAGGTGAGGAACTACACGACAACCGATAGACAATATATATATATATATATATATATATATATATATATATATATGCAAGTAATTCTGATTGCGTCATGTAATTAATCTGATTTTAATCGATTGACAGCCCCAATATTAAGTAATACACTTATTAAACTATTGTTGTAAATCATAATTACACAATATCCTGTATTACATGAAAACAAAGTTTCATATTGCATATACACATCCATACAAAGTTTTGGGCAAGTAAGATTTTTTTTTTTTTATGTTTTTGATATATATTGTAATTTATTCCTGTGATGGCAAAGCTGAATTTTCAGCAGCCATTACTACAGTATTTAGTGTTACATGATCCTTCAGAAATCATTCTAATATAATAATTTGATGCTCACTAAACATTTATTATCATTATTATTAATGTTAAAACAGTTGTGCTGCTAAACATTTTTTTTTTTCTGGAAACACTTCTATTCTTTTATGAATAGAAAAGTTATTTTGTAACATGTGTTTTACTGTCACTTTAGATTAACTTATTTGGTAACACTTTATATTGATAGTCCACTTTAGACTTTTAACTACCTATAAAAAACTTTGCAACTACATGTCAACTAGCAGTCATTAGAGTATTAGTAGACTATCTGCTTAATATCTACTAAAATTTTATTTTGATGGTCAATCAACAGACATTCTACTGACTATAAAGTGTAACAATTTATTTAATGAATTAACAATTTGCATAATGCAAGCATTATGTTTACCTGAAGGACTGTTTTAGTAAGTGTTGTTTCTGTGTTATGAAATTTGGGTGTTTTAAAAGAAGAATGCCTCCTCTCTCTTTGATTCCCGGTGAGTTTTCTGGCATCATATTTTCTGGCGTGGCCTTTTCTCCAGCTCTGTTGTGCATCCTTCAAGTGGCTCTCATTGATGTTTCATCTTTGATATCCTTTACAGGGCCCCCAGGTGCCACGGGGCTTAGGGTGGCTCCTGAGGCAGACGGAGGGGCCCCCAGCGTGGAGCTGAAGGTCTTCAGGGTCCTGACTGCATTGATGAAGGTGATTCTTGAGTGGCCTCTTGCGGCGTTCAGTGGTGGTCGCAGTGAGCTGCGGCTTTTGAAGTGATAGATCTTAAAGGATATAAAACTAAAGTAGTGATGGATTGAACTTCATCTGCCTACAGGGGAGGGAAGGCAGTGAAGTCATAAAGGAGATAGGTAGGGCGCAGAGGGGCGGAGGTGCTGGGTCACCAGTGAGCCAGACGAAAGAGCCTTTAATCTGAGCATGTCTTGTAAGGTCAGGAAAGTTCGCAGGATGAAAAAAGGTCAAGCCAAAGGTTGTGCTGATTTATTTAGTGCCACATAGGGCAAGCATTTCACCTGTACCCTTCTGGCACTATACAGAAAAAAAAGTCATTGTCTGATTTTGCAAGAATGGTGCTATAGAAAAAGAAATGTACTGAATGTGATGAACAAGATTTGACTTTGATAAAATACATATTCTCTGGATTTATTTTGACTGATTATACTTTGTGGCTGTTACAACTGGATAAAGAGGCACACAATGAATGATAAATTCTGAGCTTCTTTATTGCCACAAACTGAAGGTATATTCAAAATGGTAAATTTAAACATAAATATTCACTGAAGCTCATAAACTGCGGAATAACTTTCCTTATCTTAAATCCTTCTTCGAATACCAACAGGAGAGAGCAAGCCATGGAGCAAAAGAGATCCAGGCAGGTAAGTGGAGAAATCAGAGAACGCCTGCAACCTTGAGACCTGTTGATGAGGGAATGAGGTGAAGAGCTTGATAAAGGGTATGGTAAGTGGAATCAGGTGTCCGTAATCAGTAATCTGGTGATTGTGATCTGGTGTAGGTGGCTGGTGTGGCTGGTGAGTCTGTGACAGTACCCCCCTCTGGCGCCCATAACCGACGGCGGGGATGACCGCGCCCCCTAGGAGCAGGACGATCTGGGTGAGACAGATGTAAATCAGAAAGGAGTGATGGATCCAGAACATCATCTCTGTCCACCCAAGATTTTTCATCAGAACTGTACCCCTCTATGAGGTATTGGAGCTGGCCACCCCGCCGTCGGGTTCGGTGGAAGGAGGGAGAAGTGGATCAATAAAAGGTTTTAACAGGGATACATGGATGGTAGGTGATATGCGATAAGTGGCTGAAAGTTGGAGTTCACATGTGACTTCATTGATTTGTCCTGTGATAGGGAAAGGACCGACAAAATGGGGACTCAGCTTCCTGCAGGGCAGCCGGAGATGCATATCCCGAGTGGAGAGCCAGACTCGGTTGCCCGGTTGATAGGTAGGTGTAGTGGTGCATGCGATGGGCATCAGCGTAGTCCTTATGTCTCCGCACTGCCCGCTGGAGATGGACGTGTGTTCTGAGTCCCATACCCCCTCGCTCTCACGGAACCAGTAGTCAATCGCCGGGACATCTGCCGGCTCACCAGTCCAGGGGAAAAGTGGCGGTTGATTCCCGAGCACACATTGGAATGGTGTTAATCCAGTCGTCTCTTGTAGTAATGAATTTTGAGCATACTCAGCCCAGGGGAGTTACTGGCTCCAATTGTCCTGATGTTCGTAACAATAGGCTCGGAGATATTGCCCGATCTCCTGGATCTTGCACTCAGTCTGGCCATTGGTTTGAGGGTGATAACCTGAAGATAGAGTGATGGAGACACCCAGCAGATGGAAGAAGCCATGCCAGACTCTGGATATAAACTGTGGCCCTCTATTGGAAACAATATACTCTGGGATACCATAATTTCAAAAGACGTGATGGAAGAGAGTTTCAGCTGCTCCTAAAGCTATGGGTAACCCTCGTAAGGGGATAAACTTGCAGCCTTTCCAATTGTGGAGAAGTGTGGATGGAGTCCAGAAGGGTGAGGCACAGAGTGGTAGGTACATAACTCTTCCCTTCTGGACCTCCCGACAGAGCGGGTTCCATCAGAGTGGCGGCACGAATCTGATCTTCGAGGGCCTACATACTATAGGACACACAAACAAGGTGGGCGAGAGAATGGGTTCCGGGCTTTCTGGAGATGGATCAGGTTGGTGAAGGTGAGAAAGAGCATCTGCTTTGAGGTTCTTATGACCTGGACGGTAGAATACGGTGAATTTAAAGCGAGTGAAGAACAAGGCCCATCTCGCTTATTGTGGATTGAGTCGCTTGGCCTCATTAAGGTATTGGAGGTTCTTATGGTCAGTTATCATCTCGAAAAGGTGCTGAGCTCCTTCCAACCAGTGCCACCACTCCTCCAGTGTGAGCTTGATGGCAAGTAACTTGCGGTTCTCTATGTCATAATTCTGCTCCGCTGGGGACATCTTCTTGGAGAAGTATGTGCATGGATGGAGTACTGGGGGTTCCCCCTTCCATTGGGACAGTACTGCACCAACTCCTAGTGTTGAGGCATCCACCTCCACCACGAAATGGAGATTTGGGTCTGGGTGAGTGAGGGTAGGAGCAGTGCAGAACGTAGAATTTAGCTGGTGGAAAGCCTCTGTGGCTTTGGGTATCCAAGAGAGGGACTTAGGCTTTCGCCAGAGGAGAGAGGTAGTGGAGCTGATAGCTGACTGTAATGGGCTATAAACCAGCGATAGAAGTTAGTGAACCCCAGGAATCTCTGAGCTCTTTGACCGTGGTAGGTTGTGGCCATTTCTGCACTGCATCCACCTTCCTCTGGTCCTATTGCACTCCCTCTGGGGTTATGATATAGCCCAGGAACTGAATGGTGGTTTGATAGAATTCACACTTCTCTAGTTTAAGATATAAGTGATGCTGGTGGAGACGTTGGAGTACCTGGGTAACATGCTGATGATGTTCTTCGAGATTGGGGGAGTAAATTAGAATATCATTGATGTAGATGATGACAAACTGGCTGAGCATGTCTCTGAAGATATCATTCATGAAATTCTGGAATACTGACGGTGAGTTTGAAAGGCATCACCCAGTACTCGTAGTGCCCAGAGGGGAGTTACAAAGGCCGTCTTCCATTCATCCCCTCTTCGGATAGGAACTAGATTGTAGGCACTGTGTAGATATAGCTTTGTGAATAGATGAATTTGACAGTCTGGGCGTTGAGTGCATGATAATCAATACAGGGGCGTAAGCCCCCGTCCTTCTTCACCACAAAAAAGAAACTGGATGCTGCAGGTGAGGTAGAAGGATGAATGAACCCTTGTTGTAAGGCATCCTTAATGTACTCCTCCATGGCAGCTCTCTCCGGGATTGAGAGTGGGTAGATACAGTATGTCCCTTAGGTAGTTTGGCCCCAGGCAGCAAGTCGACTGAATATGTCCTGAAACGCCCGGTATTCTGTCAGAATTTGTACTGTGCTTTGGCAGGCAGGACTTTCAACGGTGGTTGAGCAGAGGGTAATAGTGGTACTGGTTCGAACTGGTGTAGGAAGATCTGTTAAACATCCCTGGAAGCAGTATTCAATCCACTTGAGCACCTCCCTGGAAGTTCAGTGGATGTTGGGATGATGCTGAGCAAGCCAGGGATGCCCCAGGACCCCACTGTAGCCTCCACCAGCACCAGGAACGAGATCCACTCAGAGTGTAAACATCTGATGCAGAGCATGACCTCTGGGGTGCGGTGGCACACCAAGCCCTTGCCCAATGTTTTTGTTGTTGTTGTTGTTGTTGTTGTCAAAAATGAACTTTGGCCGTGAAATAACAGTCTAAGGACTGAGGCAGAGTTAAAACAAACAGATCATAGATTTAATTTATGCTTTATTTATTTTAATTATTTTAGTGCCAGTACACCGACACAAATGACTTTGACAATTTATATAAAATATAAAAACAAGAATCAGTTGTAGAACCACGTGCAAAACCACTGGCTGTGACGGAACGTAACACTTTGGAAGGTGTTATTTATTTTTATGACCACTAGATGGCCATAGCATAAACCGTTTTAAAAAGCTTCGAGTAATGAACCTTTTTCCGATACAATTGTGTTGAAAGCTTCGCTGGTTCAGAATGCTTCGCGTCGCCATCTCTACCAACAGGAGAGAGTGAGACATGGCGCAACAGATATCCAGGCAGCTAAGTGGTGAGCTCGGCGAAGGCCTGCAACCTTAAGACCAGTCGACGAGGGAATGAGGTGAGGAGCTTGATAAAGGTTATGATAAGTGGAATCAGGTGTCCCTAATCAGTAATCTGGTGCTTGTGAGCTGGTGTATCATCAATTGGCAAAATAGTTTTAATGGTTTCCATCAAAATGATTTCATATGCTGATAATAGCTAAAAAAAAATCTGTCTGTCTTTACATAAAGACTGCTGTCCAAAGCTGTTGATGCATTCTTTGGCATAATTAACATAAATAAAATCATGGCAGTACTAAAATGGACTGTTTAAAGCTACACAGTGCTGTTTTATTTTGATCCACAATGATGAGTATTGTTATATTTATTTGTTTTTTATTCATTTATTTAATATTATCAGCTGTCACACTGATTTAGTGTATAACTTAATCGTGACTGCTAAACCTGTAATACTCACTCAAACTTGACACATAAGCAGGGGCGAGTGAGCACTGAAAACACTAATTAAAAAGCAGGTGGATCAGCCCTGTGGACTGGCTATTAAGCCTTAAGTCAGGAAGGACTGCCCACAGCCCTGCCACCCACAAACCCCCATCTGTCTCTGAGGAGATGCTCCAATACCATTTTACCCTCTCCAAAGAGAGAGAAAATCTGTCAGGATAAATGACACTTTGAAATTGGGCTGTTTTATACAGTATTTTTTTATTAAATCAACTATTAAATATTAAACCATGGTTTTATTGCATTTACCAAAAGCAGTGTGTAGGCACTGAACAAACGGATCGTATAGAGTCCAGTGGTGGCAATGGTTTCAACAATCCACTTATGCTTACGATGCTTTTTGTAAATCAGATCAACTGGTTTCTAGAATAGAACTGAATCAAAATAAAGATTTGTTCACAGATCTGGGGTGTGTTTCCCAAAAGTATTGTTAGCTAACTATGGTTGGAAGTTCCACTGATAGAACTTGTGACTATAATTTTTTTTATTTAATTTTTTTTTATTGCCTTGTATAATAACTAAAAACACATACAAAAATAAATATAATATAGAAAATAAAAAATAATATATTTCTTAACACTTGAAGCCTTTATGTATAATGCACTATAAAGGTATTCCAGTATCACTTTGGTTTAGGGACCAATTCTCACTATTAACTAGTTATTTATTAGCAAAATTTAATAGATTTAGTAGAATTAAATAGATTTAATAGATTTAATAGAATTAAATCTATTAAATTTAATAGAACCTTTTATTTTTCAGGCTTTACAGGGAGTAATTTCAGTCTGTTCCACACATAAATCTATGGTGTTGCTTTAGACAACTTGGAATATAGTTTATAGCCATATGGAGCACTTTTGGGGAGCTTTTTTGGGTCATTGTGGAGTTTGACAGATGTAGTCATGATCTATCATTGTACGGAAAATAGCTGTGTTAAGATTTGTCTAATCTTTTGTGTACCATGAAAAAAAAAACAAAAAAACAAAAACAAACATGCATACAGGTTTGGAACAGCATGAGGGTGAGTAAATAATGACCAAATAAAAATTTCTGGGCAAACTATCCCTTTAAAAACAAATAACAGAATCCCTTTGTAATTTAAACAAATGGACCCACTGCTGTCATGGAATGCCCAGTACCTCCTACATTCTGGTAGCAGGAGAAAGAGAAAGAGAGATAAAAGAGTTGCAGTGTTTTTCCCCTCTGTGAGCTTTTTGTTAAAGGAGAACGCCTGAGGCCCTGACAAACACAGAGAGGGACAGAGCGAGAGAGCACAAGCTCCCAACCACCTTTGCACCTTTGCCCTCACCGCCACACCGTCATCCTGACCTCCTTACCCCTTAAAAGACATTAAAAAAAATGCCAAATCATCTCCTCCACCTCCTCATCCGCCGCTGAGCCGCCTGGTTTCAGTCCTCAGCCCTGGGGCGGGACTTCTGCTGGCTTTCTGCAGGACTCCTTCAGTCCACTCACCCAGGACTTTGATGCATATGTTCTGAAGGTGGCCGCCACCGCGACTCAGGCATGGTGGCAGATGGCAGACCTTCAGGCCTCCGTTGGTCAGACTGGTGTTCATTTCCCAACTTTTTTTCTGCCTGAGTGTTTCAGAGGAAGACTCAGCAGTGCAGAAGAGCTTCTTCTGGTGCGAGAAAAGAAACAGAGGGTGAAACAAATGGAAATAGATATTGAAATGCCTTCAGAAGATGAAAGTGCTGTTTTGTAGACAAACCGATGTTTAGTTGATAAACCTTCTTTAATGCAACAACACAAAATATCTCCTGATTTGTATTTATTTATTTGTTTAATAATACAAAAATATCTATACTATCTTAAATCATATTGTTTTCCAGTACACTCTTTTACTGGCTTTTTCCAATCTGTTACACACAATGCAGCATTGTTAAAACCAGTATGAAAGTGCAAAAAAAAAAAAAAAAATTCTGTTTGGACGAGTCACATTACATGCTATTGTAAAATCATTATCTATGACTGCAAATTCTACAGTATATTAATGCACCAAGTGGCTATGTTGCTTGGCAAACCACAAACAGTGCACTTAGTTTTACATAAACATATTACTTGAAATGTAATATTCAGTACATTATTTGTCAGAAAAACTGTTTAAAAATGCTGTCATTTTATAAAAACTACACTGCAAAAATTTGTATTTTTAAAATTGATTTAATTTTCTTGCAATTTAGTTTCTAAAGTAAAAATGTTGTTGTATGCATGTTTAAATCTTTAAATAATTTATAAAAAAGACAAAAATACTTATAAATGAATTTTTTTTGCACCGAATTAGCCAGTTAATAGCCAGTAATACATTACAGTATTTATATATATATATATATATATATATATATATATATATATATATATATATATATATATTAATTTAATTCATTCATTCATTCGTTCATTCGTCCATTCATTCATTTTTTAACCACCAGTTATGTGTGTTTTAAAGCACAATTTAAAGCAGCTCATTACGCTGAGAAATAAATAAATAAAAATAAATAAATAAAACCTGGTCTAGCTAATGACCTAACCAATCCTTCACATAAACTGACAAACCAGACCAGATAAGACTAGCAAACCAACTGGTTTGAACTATTTTAAGCTGGTTTCCCGCTGAACCAGTCTTTCTGTTCTAGGGTTTTATTTTCAGTTTCATTTTCAACATTATTTTATCAATGGCCTGTTTTTATTGCCCTTATCATAACAATTAAGCAAGTAAATCTTTGAAATTGGCTTGATGGGTTTGAATTATATTCCCTCATGTTGTGAAAGTGACTTACAAAGCCAAGCACTTTTGGGAAGCAGGGCCCAAAATAAGTTTTTGACAGAGTATAATTTAATGCAGGCAAGGTGAGGTTGAGATGAGGGAGCAAAGCGAGGGATAAACGGAGGGTGAGCTAGAGAGATGAGCGGTGTGTCCTTGAGACAGATCTCCTCCTCATCCCTTAGGAACCTGCCATCTCCTTGCTCATCCTTTGGAATCGCTGTGCTCACGCACACATTCACGTGCTCACTCTCACGAACACACTCTTCCAGACAATTACCGTCCTTTCTCAAGATGCTTGCAGGTATAGGCCAGCTGCTACGTCTCACAAATCGAGTGTGCTGTTCAATGCCTTGGCAGAGGGCGACAGGGGACGGAGCTTATCTTTTTTCTCTATCCCTTCATCCGTTTTTCCTTAAAGTTGCATGGCGGAGGACAAAATGGACAGATGGGGAGGCATCACTGTCCTGATGTTTGGGTTCTAATTATATTAGCCCAGGCCCTGCATGGATCCACGATGAATGTTTACTCAGCCACCAATTTATAATAATTTAGCGAACACCTGTTTAGAAAAATCAAAAATAAGAGAGACAGAATGGGTCAGAGGCCAGATGCAGAGAGCGGAGAAAGTTGCATATGCTATAAGCAGCCCGATAGCTGGGTGAAACACTGGGGCGGGCCAAGGATAGAGACAGTCGGGTGGTATAAAGGACATGCCTTTAGCAATAGTGAAGGAAAGTCTTGATTTTGCTGCAGCAGCCCAGTCCGCCAGTGAAGATAAGCCAAAAAACCTCATGAGAAAGCCATGAAAATATTGAGCAACTTAAATGCTTATTTCTCTGTAAAAAAAATAAATAAATAAATATTGTCATATCTTGAATCAAGTTGATCGGAAACTTTTTTTGTAAACAACTGACATGCATAAATAAATTGACCCCTTTAACGCTTTAATTCTTTCAAATCAAATGTTTATTCTTTCAGACTAAATGTCTGCTAAACGCATAAATGTAAATGTTAATCATCTGCTGAAACACATGATTGTGGGAGTTTCTAAACCCTATTCTTTGTGTGTAACTTACAGTCAGGGTCAATGAAACCACTATCAGCCATGAAGCAACTGATTGTCAAAAAGACAGCAGTCTAAATGTTATATCAAAAAAGGTATATATCTGTATTTTATTAATAATTAAATAGAAATATACATTTATAATTAATTTATAACTTTTTTTAAATAAAAATGTATATAAATTAAAATGATAGATAAACATGAAATTAAAAGTGCAATTCAAAAAAAGCAAGTGCAGACAAAAATAAGGAGAAAGAGTTAAAAGTTAAAAGTTTTTGTTACATTATTCTTAATTACATAATTGTTGAATTTTTAAAAGGTTTGACTTTTTTTTGTTTACTTTTTTTTTTTTACTTTTCAAAAAAGCAACCATCATATCAGACTTGCCTTTATTTATGACACTGACCTTCTTTTATTTCACAATAATGTGTTCCTGTGTTCCAGCTTTGATAAGCAGGCCTAATAAATAATGTGATATGCAGCCAATGTTAACTTTATAATCACAAAAAATAAAAATATTTTCTCCTGCTTGGATCTGTTAGGTGTTGTTACGTTTTTTTTCTGTCTGTTAATATCAATATTTATGACTGTTGACTGACAACTTCACACTTAGTAATGTATTTGCAGTCTGTGTTTTCTTCATTAAACACAAATAACTTGAATTCTTCATTAACCAAATTTACGTACGCGTGCTTACAAGTTTCCAAGAAAAAGAAAAAAATCCAATCCAGGAATGCATAAAATCATCAACAATTAAATGCACCATAAAACTCACATATGACATATCTTTGTAGACATGATGTAATGCAAACATTTGATTAGATGTTCCTTCTTAAATCCATATACTGCTTTCAGAGGTAGCATTTTTCAGCTTTAGCATAATTTGTCTGGCAGTGTTGACTCTGAGGATCAGACTCATCTAAATTTATTTGCTTTCTAAATTGCCATCATCAGCGCCTCAGGGAAGAATGATGAGTTTTCATGTAGAGTTATTGACAAATTTTGCCACTGCTGCGAAATCTCATATGGTGTTAACCTCCTTTCTTACTTTCGTCCATCCTAGCTCCCTCTCTCTACATATCAGCCTGTCTTTCACAACTTCCTGTGCTCCCTTTTTGCTCTAGCTTACTCCCTCTCAAAGGTCAGGGCTCTGAGTGGGTCTGTTTGAAGCATGGCCTTCTGCAGAGCACAGGAGGGGTGATCTCCACAGGGAAAGGGAACGCTCCTGCACCCCCGGCTGTTGGCCCTGGTGACTTTGGAAGACTTGAACAGTGCCTTTTATTTATTTCCTTGACCTCATCCAACTACCCTCTATTTGGGTGTCCAGTTTGAGCCATGCAAGATCTCAGCATGAAGCATGCAGCATGAATTGTACCTGGTTGCCAGAACTAAAGTGTTTGATTTTGGACAGAAATTCCAATGGAATCATGTTGTCAATCTTTAGGCCAACACTGAAGGCTAATTCAACACGGGTTCTTTATTTCTTTAAGAGACATTCCCATTTTGTAATTTTAACAAAATCACAACTTAAATGGGATTTTTGGGAGTTTGAAAAACACAAAGATGCTAACAAGTTAGCATAAGAGTGTCCAAAAAAGACACTTTTAAAGATACATACAACAGGTTCAAAAGTCACTTGACTTGTAGAACAAAATAATGCACAGACCTTATTTTACTCATAAACTGAAAACCGCAAATTTTAGCGAAAATGCTAATTCTCTCCCAGACTATAAACTGAACAGCTCTACAATGGGCTGAAAGGAAATGAATAACAGAACAATTATATCACATCGGTGTGGAAGAACATGTCTAGTTGATCTTTTTGTGGATTGCACTGTATGGGTACACACATAAGAGAAGAATAATTGCGGTTTGAATCCAGGCGCTGGTAGCGGCGTTACCTGTCCCTGCTCAACAGAAGTACTTCAGGGACAGAAACATAAGAGAGACGGACCACAATAGTCCATGAGTGTTCTTTTGGTCAAAGCGCCTCTTTGGATTCACACCTACCAGGAATGTATGTGTGTGTGCTTCTGTGAATGTGTCTAGAACAATAGGAAGGTGATCGCAAACCCTCTTGAAACTCCATAGCGAGTAATTGGCTTTCAACATCTGTATGTGAAAAAGAAAAAAACTGTTGTTGCTATAATAACAGTAAAATGTTTAATTCAAGGCCCCACTGCTGCTCTGATATCACGGTGTGTGTGGTTTGTTTAATTAATAGTGTTTGATGTAACATATTTTACCTGTAGGTGGAGGTTAAAAACAACAACAGTTGTTTACAAGTTTGGAATATCACATACCAATGCGCAAGGGCAGCAAAAGGGATAATCATATTCTTTCATCCTCAAGGAGGGATGATATCTTTAAGACACAAGCTCTAGTCCAGACATGCTAATGACACTGGCACACACTGCTTCATAGTCACAGCATCACAAAAAAAAAAAAACACGCCCCAACCTTCGATGGCCTCAGATCCTCCTCCTGCTTCCACTTTTTCGAGTCTTTAGAGGTGGGTATAGAAAGGTCATGGGGTGAGGAGGGGGCTTTGTGATGGGGGAAACAGCAGTTGCGTTGCCATCCTGATGACTTAGTTTGAGTAGAAATCCTCTAATAAAAACATTGACCCATGTAATTGATTTTAATGGCAGCTCCGTGCCATCTTTCCCGCGCTGGCTGGACGCCGGCCAGATGCCATCAGCGCCGCCCCTGGGGACCGGTGGAGGCTAGGGCGGAGGGAGGGCGCAGATGAGTGCCTGCCTCTGAAGTGGAGAGTAACAAGAATAGATTAGCGTGCTTGATAAACACGGCGCGCAGCGTGCTCCAAAGGCAGCCGAGGGTACAACTGACCTTTTTGTTCTCTGTCAGGGGCAGAGGAAGCAGCAGAGAGGGGGTGGCGGGGACAAAAAAATACCATCCTCCCCAACCACGGGAGACGACAGCGTTTAGCCGCCACACAGCAACATCGTCTCAGAGGACCTCACAATGCAGCTCGCCAGTTTAACTGTATTAAACAGCCACTGTTTTCCGCTTCTACATGTCTTGTTTGTTCACAAAGCACTTTATGTGGTATCATGGTCTCGGCTGCTGTTGGGTTTCCACCTCTATTATACTTGGAGAGAACTGACACAGTATGATCCAAGCTGCAGGCTTCAGGGGGTGGCTTTTATTTACACCACTTTCTCCTGGTACTTCCAGTGTCCTGGCAGCTTTTAGCCAAAGGGGAAGTAGTGCACGCCTGGAAAGGAGCGCTTGTTTTAAGTGCTTCACACTGTTTGTGTCTTTTGTTGACTGCTATCGCTTTCCATAGCTCTTGGCGGGGTGAAAAAGACACACTTAAATACACACTGAGCAAATGAAGGTTAAGGTTAGCATCAGCCTGACCGTGGGATAGTTTACATCTGCTAAGTACCCAGGGAGTGGCGGCCAACGATATCGACTCGATCGGGGGAAAAAAGGCTCAGGTGCTGTCATTCCTCATTGATTGGGTTGCACATCTTACAAAGCACTGTAGACAATGTTCCTGTGGCCAGATTTACACGCCGATAACGTGACATCGCCCTCAACTGTCACATAGCTCGATGAACGACTTCAAACGTGGTGCGAGAAGGTCAAGGTGAAAATTTGTTCCGTAATGCCGGCTTGTTCGCCTCACCGGTGGACAATTTCGCATGAGGTGAAGCGTGAGGGTTTTGCTAAGTTTGTGAGTGCAACTTTGCTGTTTAATTTACCCTGCTTGATGTCTGCCAGATGTACCCGAACGTAGATAAATTAGTGAGCACTTAATGCTCATCTTACAAATGAACGCATCTGTGTCACATTGAAAACGAACGGCTGGCCTTCTCAGCTAACCTTATACCCCATTCTCTCTCGCTCGCTCTCTCCTTGTAAAACACATGAGCTTGGGGGATTGAGGTTTCAGTGAGCACACACTCCGAACAATACCCACGTGGGCCTGGAGAAAAAATTGTGCTTAATTGTATTAATTTACTGCATGGACTAACGAGGAAGCAACAAGGGGAATGGCACATCAATGGCAGCGCTATCTGACAGAAGGGGTTCTTGCCCAGGCCTGTGCACGGCTACAAGGGGACCCTCTTTCTCCTTATTCTGCTCTGTTGCTCTCTTCTCCTGGCGCCTTGGGCTCAGCCAGATGTTGTCGAAAGAAGGCGTTGTGACACAAGGCTACTGCTCCCTACAGCAGGTGGCACCGCAGGTCGTTATTAGCACACGCAAGTAAACACGCAAATCTCGCTCACACACACACGTGGGCCTTGTTGAGCGCTTCTGCTTGGTGAGTGAGCACAGATGAGCTGTCTAATTGGATGGCGAGTAACAGCCTGACAAGATTTCTTGCAAGAATACATACATCAGTGGATGTGATAATGAGTGAGCTGAAGATGCTTGCCAGGCAGCACAAGCAAAGCGCAGCGGACTGGTGGAACTCACTGGGACTGCAACTGCCTTTAGGGCATCCACCACAGTGAAACCAGCCCACTGCAGATCAACAGCCAAAATGTGCCCTCACTACAGGCCTTGAATGAAAATAGAACCCTCTGCATTTCACTCGCACTGGCGCAGTGAATATGAAAGAGATGTGAAGGAATGTACGGTTGACTAGGAGCAATTTGTGGATGTGTAACCCTTTAAGCAGGGTCCCTGTCAGCCCAAAGGGCCCTCCAGAAGAGGACCTATCCGTAAAAAATGTATCTTGGACCAAATTTATGATTGGCAACAACTCTGTTTTAAAGGATTGTACACCACTAGTGATACAAACCGCAAAAATAATGACTCTTTTAATCAAGTTCAAAATGTCAAAAATCTGTCTGCAACTGTTTGAAAAACACATAGCATTATAATTTCATTTGTTAATCTGCAATACTGTTCTTTTGAACTTTTGAACTTTCTATTAATCAAAGCATCCTTAAAAACATGTATCATAGTTTCCACAAAAATAGTAAGTTAACTGTTGTCAACATTCTAAAGAACTGTTACACTGAAGACTGGAGTAATGGCAGCTTTTTATCACAAGATAAATTATATTTTAAAATATATAAAAATAGAAAATGATTTTAAATTGTAATAATGTTCACAATATTACTCCTTTTACTATTTTTTTTTTTATCAGAAAAATGCAGCCTTGGTGAAAGACTTCTTACTGTTGCAAAATTATTTATATATATATATATATATATATATATATATATATATATATATATATATATATATATATATATATATATATATATAGTAGTACTTGCAATTTATATATATATATATATATATATATATATATATATATATATATATATTGCAAGTACTACAGTTTACTGAGAGTTTAAATAAACTCAAGGGGGAAAAAGCAAAATACGGGTTTTTGGTACATTTAATTGCAACGCAAATTCAACAGGGAATGGAGTTTGTAGCGAAGGGAGCTGGAATCAAACTCTATGCAAGTAAATGAACTAAATAAGTGCTGGACAGACCCAGGGTGACATTTGGAATGCAGCATTCCCTAACTTATTAAACTACCGTGCAGTCATTATCATAGCAGTGTTGGGCCAATTCATTTTCAAAGTGCACCAGATGTGCTCCCGCAATTATTCCAGCAAGGACTGCTCACACTCCCGGTCTTGTTGGAACTGCAAATGTCTTCCATTTGAATTCCTGGCTGACCTTCTCTCATTTTGCTTTTTTTACATTCCATTTCACATGCCATGTTTTGCATTGGTCTGGGGCGAGTTTGGAACAGTGCTAACTATTTTTATTTATTGCAGATTTCTTGTTTAAAATATATCCTTTTGAAGCACTGAATGAAAAAAAAAAGATAAAGCTATGAGTTATTCTGATAGCACTCAGTCACAAAGGACTAAACAGTTAAACAGATATGGATATTTCTTAAAGACTGAAAACCCAAAATTAATCAAATCATTTATGTCTTAATTTTGAGCAGTAAATCTGTCATTTACTAGAGTAATGTGTAATATGGGGCATTTCATAAATGGTATTCTTTGAGGCTGTCACTGTAAGGACATTCTTAAGTATTTGACAGAAGCAAAAAATAAAATCTAAGTAGAACACTGATGGCCTCTGGCATGTGTCACCGCTGGACATCTCTCCTGAGTGACACAGAAGAAGAAAGGAGGCAGAGCAGGTGAGGTTACGAGTTCTCCGTCTTGGGCAGTGACAAATGCTTGAAGCATCTGACACCTTAAAGAGGCTTGGACACAGATGGGGACTGAAGACCTGTCATTGGTTTTTGGAGATATTATCACAGGAACAGGTCCTCCAGGATGGCAAAAATATGCACAGATGAAATACAGATAGAATCAAAGTCCTTTACAGTGCAGAGCTTGTCTAGTATGTATTTTGAATTGCAAGAAATTTTTGGTTTTACTTATGATTATTCATTTAATTTTTTAATTAATACATTTTAATTCACATGCAAATCATATTAGATGAAAGCTATACCATACAGTATAACACACACACACACACACACACACACACACACATACAGTATACACATATATATATATATATATATATATATATATAATATATATATATATATACACACAAATATATAAGCTAGTCTGAGTTGCTAAAATAATGCCTTAGTAACTTGACTACTGTATATTACATTAACATTATCCAATAGCATATGGCAGCCTAACGTTACCTGTATATCAGTTTAGATTTTATGTCTCAATCGAATTTAATGACAAGACAAATTACTGCATATTGACAGCATATTGTTCAGTGCCATTTTAAAAGCATAACCTGAGGTTGTCACCCTGTGATGCTGCGATGCAGAGCTGGATCATGGGCTGTGATCTGAACTGTACCATTACTCCATGCTAGAAAAGGTCAAGAACTTATCTTGTACAGACCCCCCCCACCCCCTTCTGTGCAAATGCTTTTCTTTTCACTTCGCTCTTTGCTTCCAATTAACTGAGTAGGCGTTTTATCCCATAATTAGTATCTTCATTTCCTGTCTGAAGCCTCATTATCAATGCAGCAAATTCACCCACAGTAATAGCTTCTAGTACTTAATGATGCCATTATTCTTAATGATACTGTTTTTAGCTACAAAGGAATAATTACAGTTCACTTCTACTGGATATGGATGGAGAAAACGGTGTATATTTTTCCTGTGTGCGTGTGCATGTGTGTTTTGTTTTGTTTTAAGCTGGACACTTGCCTGTGAACATATTTTTGTATTGTAACAGGAATTGAGCATCAGAAAGTGAGAAATCAAAAGCTCCTCACACCTTCTTTTCCCCCCATCACAGTTGAGCACATTATGCATTCACAAACATTTGTTAGATGATATCCCCTAGGTTTTTATTCAATGACTGCAGACTAAATGTTTAAATGTGCATTATGTGAGAGAGCGTGTTTACCACTTGCTATTACTCATCCAAAAATCCCTATTTAAACACCGGGTATGAACAAATTCAGTGACTCACAAATACAGGTGGATACCCACAATTTACTTAATGGTAAATATAAGTTATTTTATAATACATCCAAGAGCTCTAAAATGAAACAGGACATTGACAGTTCAACAGCAAATATATATATATATTTATATATATATATATATGTATATATATATATATATATATGTATATATATATATATATATATATATATATATATATATATATATATATATATATATATATGTATATATATATATATATGTATATATATATATATATATATATATATATATATATATATATATATATATATATATTCTATATATATATATATATATCTTCTATAAAGTAAAAAATACGGACAGTTCTGGTTATGTGTATTTTGGGCTACTGTAAATGTAGTGCTGTGATGAACTATGGTATATCTTAATCTGTCATAATATTCATAAATGACACGTGACAACCTAATTTCCCTCAAACTAACGCTCATTGTCCAACAATGACACATCTAAATCAATGGACATTAATATTGATAATATCATGTATCATCTAAGTAGTAATTGCATAGATCTAATGCAAAAAAAAAATAATATATATAAAGTAATATTACAGTTATTTTACAGTTGTAGACTATTTTGTCTTATTAAATTAAAAACAAAATCCTAAATATGAAAATCAATCATTTTAAATGATACAAGTAAGTTAAGGCATCACAACATTACAATATAACATATGAAAAATTTATTATTCATTTTGAGATTGCCTACAGTAAATTTTTTAATTTATTACTGTTACTATTATTATTATTTATAAATTTATAATATAGATGGTGGCAAAGGACAACTACATGTAAAATATTGTGGAAATGAACAATCAAATACAGATAAAAAAAAAAAAAAAAAAAAATCCAATATGATTTTTATTATATATATATAAATGACACTATATATATATATATATATATATATATATATATATATATATATATATAAATATATATATATATATATATATATATATATATATATATATATGTATGTATATATAAGTAAAAGAAACATTTCTATGTAACATAATATTTTTGGGCCAAAGAAAAAAAGGATTCAAACTATTTTGAACAAATTCTTGTTCCCATGCCAGTTCAATTTCCTCTAATGTCCCCAACTTCCGACTCTTGGTAAAGCAGGCCATATTAGAGTGAAGTCAGCCATTTTAACCCTCCTATTAAGCCTCTCTCAGTACTCATTTGACTTTGGATAGAAGTCTAGGTGTCCTGCTTCTGCAGTCCAGACTCGCTCTCAAATGTCCCACTGACCAGATGTCCAAGTGTACGCCGCAGAACTGTACAACATCCAGTCCATCTTTCTGCTGTTCAAGGTTTCAATGGCTCATTCTACTGCAACAGAAACGGGTTTCAGAAGCTATTAAAACGGAGGACGTACTCTACGCCACAGGCGATTTTAATGGGGCTTTGAGAGCCAGCATGTTACAATTGCTAATTGGTAGTGTGAAATAGCTTGTTGTGTTTTGCCATGTACACTGGGCCTGCCTTTACATTGCACAACCCTGGAGGCAAGAAGATTGTTTTAGAGTAAAAAGCGCGACATCGTTCTTCTGATATGACTGCGTATTCGCACACGCTCACAAGCAGTGCATTCAAATGTTCACATTAGCCAGAATGGCTGATGTGCGTGCTTATGCGTAAGAGCTGTTCAGACATCAGGCATGAGAGGCTTTTGTTGAAAAGAAGGACTTTTGTCGCGTGTTTAATTGAAAAGATGCTAGAGACTGCCTAAGGTAGTCCTCCTCTTTACTTGCAACATGAAACAGCATTTTAAAAATGTAATGCTAATCTGGACAGGACCAGAAGTTTGCATGCAAATGAGTGAATGAATATGCATGGCCATCATCTTATGGTTTGCGAAAAACATGGGATTCTAAAGCAACTAAACAAAGGTCTTTGTTGCAGCTTCTCTCTGATACCTTGCCAGGGTAATTTCCATCTGTCTGCTCATGCTGAACACCCCTCTCTCTCACCATCTATCTCTTTTACTCCCTCTCTCTCTCTCGCACTTCTGCACCCCACTCAGTTCTGGCATTAGAACCACAGGAAACAGTGACCGTTCCTTTACACAATGCGACAGTCTGTTCACCTACCCAGTGCTAACGCGGCGTGATGTGCTTGTTGGCTGATCAGAGAGCTGCTGAGCTGAAACTTTTGACTCGCACCTGAGACACATACCCCTCCACCCACATCTCTCCTCCTGTCCTGTGAACACACGCTCGCTCCTCCAGCCTGTGAACTCCTTCTGTCCCACTAAATAATGCACCTCTCCGACCTCACAGCCACCCGGATCCTGCTGAACTCGGGTTCTGTCCTCTGCGTTCCGCTTTCCAGAGGAAAATGTTGTTGCTCAGAGGTTGCTTTCAAAGCTCAGGAGTTCTCAGTCATGCTTTATAGAAGTACCGACTTTGCTGCAGATGTTTCTGCAGAAATTTCTGGTAAGAAATGAAAATTAGACATAAATGAGATGACATGCGGTAAGAATGCAGAACTATAAAATTATTAAAATGTGGATAGAATAGCCCAAATAATTTGATTTTGGAGGAATTTAATGAGAAATATTTGCAATGAAATCTCTGACTTTTGATTGTAAAAACTTGATTTTGAAATGAAAGTAAAAGACTATATCTATCTATCTATCTATCTATCTATCTATCTATCTATCTATCTATCTATCTATCTATCTATACAGTTACACAAGGTTGAAAAGCAATTGCAATATTAAAAGTCATACTGTAATTTATGAAGTAATAACTGCAATGTATACACACATTGTAATTTTGTGATTTATAAATAGTTGTAGTGAGTTATAAAGTCATTAATATAAAAAACAAAGTTGAGTTATAAAGTCACTAATATAAGAAACAAAAGTTGCAATTGTGAGATTTAAAGTGACATCGAAAGAAAATAATATTGTTATATATTGTGAGCTATAAAGTCATAATTGTGATTTATAAAGTCGCAGTTATGAGAAAGTTTGAATTGCGAGATTTACATTGCAAGATATAAAATAATATTGTATGCCATTGTGAGTTAAGTTGCAATTATTAGAAACAAAGTTGCATCTGTGAGTTATAAAGTCACAGTTATGAGAAACAAAGTTGCAAATGTGAGATTCAAATATTGTAAGATATTGTGAGTCATAGCTATAGGGAAACAATATAATTGAAAATCTTTAAGTCAAAAGAAAAGCCATAATCGTGAGATATAATACTGCAGTTATCTTTTTATTTTTCTTACTCTGAGATGCCACAGGCTTCCAAACATATGATATTATCAGTGTCCTTTTCTCATAGGAACAACCAGAGAAGTAGTAAACTTCAGCAAAAAACTATTTTCTGCTAACAAGGAAATATCACTTGTGATTATTCAGTCCTGCAGACACTTCCTCTCACTCTTCTGCTTTAAACTTCCTCAAACCTACTTTATACCTGCTCGTCCTGATTCCAGCAGAGATTACACATTGACTACTTTATCTAAATCAAGCGAGGTATTCGCCGATCATCTCGGCAAATGAATATTGTCACTCAGATTTTTTAAATCCTCCGCCTGTGCTTTTTCTTTGATCAAATTTCTCAGTAAAATGAAGAAGAATCTAACTGTGAGGGCAAGTCTACATTGTCCTAATTTCACTAAAACTGGTTTAATCATGAGACATGGAGACAATGGATTTTCCAATCATCTAAAAGAAGCACTTTTGGGATTGCTTGCAGTGATGAAATGACTTTGTTTCAGTGGTCAGAGATGCTTACAAAAATCTTCAAGTCGAGCTAAGGAGATTGCCGTGATGGCTGAACGTATGTCATTTTATTAAGTTGAAAGCATGATTTAAAAAATATGCCTGGCCTTAAGCTGTAAAGCATGTTGAAATTGTGTGAGCATTTAATAAAGACACTCAGACATATGGCAGAGTCTTACTAAGACATCTGAGGTCAAGGGGGAAAAGTACTACAAGGCTGAAACAGCAGTTAGCGCACTAATCTCCCACATAACCCAGAAAATGACAAGCTATCGTATCTCAGATGATAAGCATTCAATCATTCACTGCATTATGGAGAACTTTCTAAGAAATATATTCAGTATTATTACTGTCGCATGATGCCAGCATTAAATAATAGCAACAAACACTGATTTCTTCCTTTTAATTCAATGTAAATTGTTGCTTAAAGCTCTGATTGTGACCTATAGATTTTAAATGCTTCCTTTCAGTGCCTTTAATTTAGGGTCACACTGTTGTTAGACGTGACATGAGACAGATCTCAGCAAACTGGTGCTTTAAATCAGATTTAAAGGACTTTATTTCAAATGCCTCTGGGAAGGGATTAGAATATGAAATGGAAGAAATCTCGAAACTGAATCCTCTGAATCAGTCAGGGCTTCTGATGCAGCGGGTGTGATCTAACAAACTGCTTTGCGTTATGTCTAGTCTGTCAAAAGAAGACTTGATATTAGGGCAAAATGCATACTTAATATCAGTTTGGCTAGAATTATTATATTGATTTTAATGTTTCCGACTATATATAGATAGTCTATAGACCTTAGGGTAAAATATTAAATTTTTGAAAGGAACGAAAGTGAGGCTATGAGGAGTAGAAGTACAGCGCATTCAGTGTACAGTTTAACAACATTGTTCAGCTGACGAAACGTCTTTTCTAAAGACAAAAAAAATAAGTAAAACTCAGTAAAAAGTTGTGAAAATTTCATGATTTAGGACTTTTATACGGTGTGTGCCATTGAAATATCTGTAAGTCTATCCCTCACAGCCTTGTTGTCATCCATATTTCATTCAGAATGGCATCACCTGACTAAGCTCTATAGTATCCACCAAATTTTGCAACATGGAAATAAGCTATTTTTGGTAAATGTGCAAGTCTTCTGATTCTTTAGCTGCTTTAGTTAAAAAGCTATAAAGAATAACAATGTGCAGTAAGCAGCAAAAATACTTGTGCTACAAACCAACGTGTTTATGATTATGAACTAATTAAAATAATATAAGAAATACCAGTCGGTAGCGGATGACATCAGAAGCACGTTTGAGTTACAAATGGCTGCATACATCTTACATTAAAAATAAAGTTATTATTAATAAACTTTACATATAATTGTAAATAATTGGTTGTTTGAATACATTTAGAGTTTTTGAAAGACTTTACTGTTGTCCTTAATGGCGTTCTTTCACCAGCAGGGGGAGACATGTGCTGTGTGTGTTGAACCGAACGCCCACACACACAATAATCTATTCTCACCTCTCCCCCCTTCTGCTCTCCTCTCTCTTCCCCTCTTTTCTTTTAGAAATAAAAGCCTGTGGAGAGAGAAGGATACCACCCTCATAAACTGTTTGTGCCGTGCGTAAGGGAAAGGGTGGGGTGGAATGTCACATCAGATAGGTCAAGTGCTAATTTTGCTCCTATCTGTCAAAACAAGACACAGTTTAGAAGCGCCATTAAATGCCAAAGTCAGACAGAGAGCATGGGTTACTACCAGATTTCACCTGCCCTACCACTAATACCAGCAGAAGAATGTCAATGTTATTTCTAAGAAACAGATCATTGGGTCCCCTCTTTAGTGGCACCGATCTGCTCGAGGGTAAGGGTCACACAACTTTGACTGTTTTAAACAGACTTTGGAGTTTGGCAGTGTGGAGTGATTTTTCTGACTGTGTGTGTACATGTCTGATTATCTCTCTGTGTTTGAAGTGCTGATTCACACACACTGATCCACTCTATCGAATAAGCAAACAGTGGCATAGGGGGCATTATCACTCCCTGCAGCAGGACACATTTTGGCAAGAAGACAACAAGACGGGTTTTGATGTTTCTACATGTAATACAAAGTCTTTAAAAAATACATCTGATAGCACTGATTAAAATTTTTATTTGAGTTGTTAACCTGCAGTGTGGCATGATACATTTAAAACTATTTTTAAAATACTTGTTTAATTATACATGATGTTTTTATGACCTCATATTAACTGAGTGGTTACATGGAATATTAGGACTATTAAAATTTATTTGTCACACTGTAGGACACTTTAAGTCAAACAAAAAAAGGAAAAAAAAAAGCATACACACATACACAATAAAATATCAAGCAACAGTCAAGCAAAGCAAGACTATTTGAAGCATAGCTCACTGCTTAAGAAAAAATATATAAATGTACCTATTGTATATACTTATTTAATCTATAATTATATACTTCTTAAAATTGTAACTACAGTGTATGTGACTTTCAAAGGTTTTGGGAAATATGTTTTAGTAATATTTTTTAATGTTTTAAACTTTTATGCTCATAAATACTGCATTTATTTGATGAAAAATACAGTAAAATCAGTTATATTATGAACAAGTATTACAATTTAAATGAATTGTTTTCCATTTTAATATATTTCAAAATATAATTTATTCCTGTGATGGCAAAGCTGAATTTTCAGCAGCCATTAATGCAGTCTTCAGTGTCACACTATCCTTCAGTAATCATTCCAATATACTGATGTGTTGCTAAAAGTAATATTCTTTATTATTATAACTGTTGAAAACAGATGTCCTGCTTAATGTTTTTGTGGAAACCAGATTTTTTTTCCAGAATTCTATAATGATTTCATTATTTACTTTTGATCAATTTAATGTACCCTTGCTGATTTTTCACAAAAAAAAATAAATAAATAAATAAAACATACAGACTGCAAACCTCTGAATGATAGTGAACATATCTATTATAATATATCAGACAAAATAATACATCTATTTATCCATTCATTTATTTATTTTCTTAACACTAAAGTGATAATAAAAGCACAAACAAGGGAAAGTATGTCTGCTGATGACATGATCAGTGTGTGTGGACATGCACATATGTGTGAGTGTGCGAGGTGGATAATGTAAATACAATATGTGTGTATCACTCCCTAGAGGACGCAAGCGTTTATAAGAGGGAGCTGCTTTCAGTGTCTCATTAAGAAGCAGATTTCGCATTAATTAAATCTTCATTTAATTTCCAGGTTTTTGATTTCCATTATGCTCTGGGTTGTATTCTGATCTCCTGTCCTTTAGTCCGGGGTTATGGGGTCATCAGCCTCTATTTCATCAGGCTGACCCCTCCCCAGCCCAGCCCAACCCTCAGGGGTGCAGTTAGCAGATCTACCCCCACGTGCCTGCCCCCCAACTGGGGCTCTTATCACCTCATCAACTATTCCTTATTTTGGACATTCTCTGGTGTTTTTCTGAGCACGAGAAAGAAAAAAGGTTCCACCAATAGCTTCATTTGTGCTGACAGCTTTGTGAGTTCATGCCAAAAACAGGCCCCCCTTTTTGTCTTGAGCCCTTAAATAACTTCCAGTGACAACAACATGTTTCAATCAAAAAAAAAAAAAAGCAAACAACTTTTGAGAGACCCCCAGGACAGCCAGGTCGTCATCTTTCTCTCGCCCGTCTGTGCACTCTTTTGTGTTTCCATGAGGGATGACCGTGTGACGAGTGTGTGTCTCACATCCATGACTTGTCTTTTGTGTGAATATTAATGTTGCTTTTTGTTTGACTGACTGTCCACTTAACTGCACGTGGTGACCTGGGAGAGGGGTTGCAAACCAGAGCAATCGTGAAAAAGGTGCTATTGTGAGTGAATGCATCATGGGGACATTTATGGTGGGTTGTGCCTCAAACTAATGTGTGGGTGATGCTTACATGACTTAGACACGCTTGCATATTTGAGTATAACGATGGAAAGTGGAAAAACGTGTGAACAGAGAGTTACCGGCCTTACGTTTCAAAGAGAGTGTGTAATGAAGGCTGTGTGCATGAGGAAGCAGCAGCGCTGAGCATATTTGACCACACCTGAGCCCCTGTTGAAGGATGCAGTGACATCCCCCAATTGCTCTCTCTAACAAGATATAGAGGTTACTCACATCCACTCCCTGATCCTTCATATCAGAAGTGTCATGCCAATTCAAACATGTCCCTGCAGATCTTTGAGCCAAGCTGATATTAACTACTATACTATTTGCATCTAGTTTATATATATATATATATATATATATATATATATATATATATATATATATATATATATATATATATATATATATATATATATATATATATAAAACAGCTTTACAATATGTTACATTGGCCACCTTTCAGGTGAATCAGTTCACTCACCCTCATGATGTTCCAAACCTGTAAGGCTTTCTTTCTTCTGGGGAACACAAAAGAAAATATTCTGAAGAATTTGTTAACAACGGTTTCAGTTCCCATTGACGTCCACTTACTGTATGTACAAAAAATACAGTGGAGGTCAATGGGAACTGAAACTTCAAAATAATTTCTTTTGTATTCAGCATAAGAAACAAATTCATATAGGTTTGGAATAACACAAGGGTGTGTAAATGATGACATAGGGATAGGCATGACATTTTTTATTTAATAGTGATTTATTTATTTTTATGTCAGCTATTAAGTCCCAAATATGAAAATTTTAAATCACAGTTACATATAAATATAAAGACACAATTATGAGAAAAAGTTGTAATTACAAAAAAAAAAAACCCATCATAATAGCAATAGTCAAATTGTGAGATATAAAGTCACACTGTGAGATAAAGTTGCAATTATGAGAAAATCACAATTACAGAATATAATTCTCATTATAACATTTAGTTACAATTATAATAAAAATGCAATTACAAGAAACAATGGCATAAGTGCAAGACATAAAGTCACACTGTGTAATTTTACATCAATTGCAAAATTCTGAGAAACAAAGTCGCAATTATGAGAAATAAAGTAGCAACTATAATAAAGTCACAATTACAAAAAAGCATGTTATAATTGCAAGATGTAAACTTAAATTGTGATATACAAAGTCGTACTGAAAGATCAGAAGTTGTGAGTCACAATAGAATATATAAATTAATTTATGGGGAATAAAATCACAATTTCAAGAAACTATATCTGCAAGGTATAAAGTCAAATGATAAGATATAGTAACAATTTTGAGAATTGGGTGGAAATGGGAATCCAGGTTAGCGATGAAACCTATAAAGTTGAAAGTATGTTGTCTGTGCATCATATGAGTTAAAGACACTCAAAATGGGGGCAACATATTGTCTTTTGTACAATGCAAATGTGTGGTTCCAGATGTGGAACACAGGCAGATGTGAATTTGTATAGGTGTGTACATATGTGATAATTCTCATGAGAGACATGATCTCTCTCTTTGAATGTAAAGTGGCCATGTCTTTTATGAGGGCGGTTCCCTCGTGATTGTCATGCCTTGCTGTGCATCTAATTGTCGAGTGACGTTAATCCCTAGAGAAACATTCAAAATGTCATCAATGGAAAAATTACAGTATCATTTGCCTCATTAACATTAATATGTTCAATAGCAACACCAGTTTTCATGTTTCATTAGTTTATGACCCGTGACAAGATGTTTTTTTTTCTGCATTTTCCTCATCACACTTAAAAGGATAGTTTACAAAAAAGAAAATTCTGTCATCACTTATTCACCCTCATGTCATTACAAACCTGCATGACTTTTTTTCTTCTGTGGTACGCACAAAAAAAATACATATTTTCAAGAATGTTTCAGCTGATTTAGTCTGTTTACTGAAAGCCAATGGGATCTAAAATGACACTGGAACATATTTGTTTTATTTGCATGTTTTATCCTCTGCACTCTTTGTTCTCATCAAAAAAAAAGTACATGCTACCTGCTTCACTAATGCGAGCATTTCGAGGTTACGTTAAGAAATAGCTTGAGGGTCACTTTTGGAGAAGCGTATATCACTTCTCAGAGAAGTGCACCCGTTCTTATTCCTCTCCACAGTCTTAAAAGTGCAAAGGGGAACTCCTTCATGCGTAAAAGGAGAAGAACAGAACAATCATGACAAAAGCACTTCACGGACACTTCTCGAATTTCCCTTTTTCAATTACCTAGAACTTCCTTTAAAATGCAATGCCACAGTTTGTTGTTCCCGACAAAGTGAAACGACTTTCTCCATGTCTGAGCGTAATTGCCTGGGGGTCTGAGCCATGTTTAAACTTCCAGTGATGTCTACCCTCAGTTTTTTATGGCCTCTTATCATCTTTAAAACAAAAACACACACTTCAGACCTGACAGACACACTTTTGTGTTAGCATATAAACAACAGGATTAAAAGTGCTCCAGGCAGTATTATTTGTAGACGCTGTTATGTTGGATGTTTGTTATTTTATGGTTTAACAGCGTCAGCAGATGTCACTTTGGGAGAAAGACACACCCAGCAGTTTCCTGGGAAGTGACTGCACCTGTCTTCTGCTATCAGATGGTGTAAAAACTACTCACAACTATTAGAAATAATTATTAATGTGCAATGCATATACACTATAAAAGAAGTAAATAAAATTAAAACACATGTGCTCCCTTGAATCTAGGAAAAGTCTGGGAAAAAAAAAGAAAAAATAAATAAATAAAAAAATAGCCTGAAAGCTCAAAAAGCAGATACTGAAGGGACAGTTCACACACACAAAAAAATGAAAATTTAATTTATCATTCATTTGTCATTTCAAACCTTTATGACTTTCTTTCTTCTTTGGAACACAAAAGAAGATATTTTGGAAAATGCCAAATGAGTTTTTTTTTTTGTTTTTGTCCATACATTGAAAGACAATGGGGTCCAATGTTGTTGTTGTCAATCAAAACATTTTTTTTTCAAAATAGAAAGAAAAAAAGAAAAGAAAAAAGCCCACACAGGTATGGAAATACATAAGGGTGAGTGACTGATTACAGAATTTAAATTTTTTGGAGGACTATCCCTTTAAATACAGTATATAATTAAAATAGCAAGTTAAGGACAAGTTACCCTTGTATGTTGCAGGGTATGCCAGGTTGTTATTTTCTCTTTGGGTTAAACAGTGCAATGGCTGGATGGGTCTTTAGTAACCTTGGCTGGAAGAGAGCTGTTAGTCCCTCCCTGAGGTAAAGGGGATTTAGACCCAACATCCAGAGCTCTGCGTTGGTCTTCTCCCTGCCAGAAACTCTAACTCACTCACTCCAGGCCATTGTGTTCTGAGCACATTCCCCTGGAAGAAAAAAAAAAATGAAGCAAAGGAAAAACAATGATGGACAAAAAAGCCTACACCGAGGGCCATCTGCTCTCCCCGGAAGCCGTGGAACTGACCTCCTTGTCACTCTCACTGTCCGTCCCATCTCCCTAAACGGTTCTGCGAGATGGGAGAACCCACCGGCACCGGGCCAGGGGAGGCATGTCCTCTCACCTTGAGAGAGTCGGACGAGACCTGACAGACTCCAGGACTCAATTTCACCTCTGTGAAATAAAATGCAGGGAGAATAGGTGAGGAAAAGAGAGACTGAGAAAAACAGAGAGAGAGAGACACAAAAGAGGGTGGCGGTGTGGAGGAGTGGAGTGAGGGGGCAGGGTAGTGGGAAAAAAGCCTTGTGTTGTTTTGTTTTGTAGGAAGGCTACTTCTGTTTTGCCACATTAGAGCAGTTATTTTATAACAAAGAAGAAGAGGAACTTATTAGGAATTCTTTAGAGGAGCCGTTTCTTTTCATCAGTCAGTCGTGTGGGAATTAATTTGCAGTACAATAGGTCACGCAGATGGTGGCAACAAATCTATCACCATTATGATTGACACTTTTGAGCAAATTAAATATCTTGAATACACTGTAGATAATTAACCCTCATGTTCCGTTGAATGTTTATATGGTGCATGTATAAAAATAATTAACAAAAATTGAAACAAATCTTCATTTTTCCTTTAAATTCTTTTAGAATCTCTCTCTACCTCTATATCTATCTATTCACTGTAGTTTTTACTTGGGGTCTCTGGAACCCCAAACATAAATAACATTACATTTAGAGCTATTAAAATGGCTTAAAAAAAAACACAACACAACACAACATAATGAGCCCAGGTATAGGGGCAGAGAAAGATAAAGATATAAAGAGAATGTGTGTTTATTTGAAAGGAAAAACCAGGCTACAACAACACACTGTGTCATTACAGCGTTTCCTGATGCCTCATGGAACGGTATAAAGCACTCTAGCAAACACATCTGTTGTCTCACTGAGCAGATAACAGCACTACAGATCTTGATTTCAGGTGCTGGAAGAACATCAGAGGGTGGGAAAACTGTATTCCACGAGAACCAGTTGTAATACTGTTCATATTTTTCTTCAGCATATCTGAGGGGAGTTTATTTAGGTTGTATTTGTTCCTCATGTTTCCCATAGTGTAGTTCGAATCAATATTATTATAATATATAACATCTGTTTCTTTCATCTGAGAATTTGAACTGGAAAAAATAAATGGATTGAAAATGGTGGTTTAGAAACAAAATCTGTATTACAAGGGATTTGAAATTTTATCATGTTGCAATCAAGTAATCATGAGTGCTCAATATAATAGTAAATGAATAGTTTTTATATTTATTATCATTTTTAATGCATTCCAGTTTTGACACTATAAGGCATTGGATATTAAATTGATCCTTGTTTAGTTCAAGGAAAAACATCTTCCTTCTCAAAACTAACATTATTATTGTGAACTAATGAATTCCCTTTACAAGATGTAGCATTACTTATACAGCACATTGGAAACTGGTATACTGTATTACATGAATATCATCCAAAAATTAACCACCTCATTATTGTAATTATGCATTACACACTTGTGCATGTGTTAAAAAGATCCACCAATATTTGTTTTGTCAATATCCACTGTCATCCATCTTACTCTTAACTTTGATGGCCATTTATCCAATTATTGTGTCCATAATGGCTTTTTAGCAGCTCATCTCTTCTTCCCAGCGATGTGCTTTAGCCATTTACCTTTCCTGGAAATGTCAGGTTGTGTCAGAGTTGTTGGCAAATGTTGCTGCAATTATCTTGACTACTCAGATTCCTTGGGGAGGGGAGCTGATTGCTGCTAATTTGCCCGTGTGAGTGCGGTAGGCCTTACCGTAGACCAGTAAGGAGGAGGTGGGACAGAAAAGGAGGATAATCTTTTTAATCTTGACTCTAAAAGAACGCCACTGTTTTATTTAGTAACAGTTATTTAATTTAAACCCTACAGATTTTGTTTACCCCACAAGAAAGCTTCCAAAAAGTCAATTTCTGTCCAACTGAAAAGAATATAAAAAAATAAAAACACTTGAGTTTCTTCAGAAACCTTCAGAGAAACTTCATTGAAAGCTCGCCATCGACTGGCCCCTTAGCGCTGTCTTTACTTGGCCTTCTGCATTTAACACTTGGATGCAATCTAATGATTGAGATTAAAGTTTGGGCACCATTTCACCGTCTGAACACTTCTCAGAGAAGGTGGACGTACTGTACCTGAGGTTAAAGTGTATAAAACAAAACCTCTTTCCAAGTTGCTCCATTTCACTTAACTACTGCTTGAAGGCAGTACCAGGTGTCTCTGCTTTCCACTGGCACTCCTTCTCTTGAACTGAACCAAAAGTGGAAAAAAATGAAGGAAAAACCTGACAGCCACTCAACCTTCACAACCCCCTCCTCCAGAACCACCCCCCAACCCCAGGCAAAATGTATCCACCTGATTCTTGCCACTTCTTCCTTCACATGAAGAAGATGTGCCAAGTGCAGCTAATGTGCTGTTGGAAGCGTGGAGCGTTTGTGACACTCCTCAGCGCAAACGTACAGCTGGCATGCTCACAGACAGGTGGCCTGGCAAGAAGCTCCCTCCAAAAGATCCGGCATGGCCTGAAAAAAAAAGAAAGAAAGAAAAAAAAAAACTATCTTCTGTCTGTCTGCCATTCCCTCTCTTTCTTTCTTTTTTTGTGGCGCTAGTTTTGTTGTGACGTGGAACTGCGTTTCAGAGGGAGTTGCATTGTGATTGTTGAGCATATGTGTTACATATGTTCAAAAACAGCTGAAGGATTGAAAAACAATTACGACTCAATCGAGACATGCTAATTAGTTAACTGGGCACTGTGAGTGCTTTTCGCATGACATACACACATTTAACTGAACGTCTTAATGATTATTTGACATCTGCAATGTAAAAATGTGATGAAATAGTTCTTTAACTACTTTAAAGGGATATTCTGGGATCAGTATAAGTTTAGCTCAATCAACAGCATTTGTGGCATAATTTTGATTTCCACATGAAAATAATTTAGACTTGTTCTTTGTGGTTATGGTGAGGTACTTACAATGGAAGTTAATGGAGCCAATATTTGGAGGATGTTTTAATGTTTATTGATTGGCTCCATTCACTTTTATTGTAAGTGCCTCACTGTATCCCAGATTTGTACTTTTTTTTATAGAAAAGGAAGGATGAGTCCAAATTCATTTTTGTGCAGTCAACATTATGCCACAAGTTCTGTTGATTGAGCTTAACGTGTTCTGAACCCAGAATATTCCTTATTACCTGATCATTTTTGGTTTCTGCTATTATCATTTGTAGTTTTGGTTTAAATAAACAAATTGTTAGAGAAGAATAAACAACACATCTTCTGTTAGGGATTTAATTTCCCCCTACATTTTTTCTTTAACTGAAAATGACTAACGGGAGAGGAAAAACAGTTGCCCGTTGGATGTGGGGAGAATGTGTTTATGAAGACAGACAAAGGATACACATCTTGGCTTTCTGCTTTGCTTTGCCACTTTCCAGTGGTGCCAAAACGGGCAGTGCCAGCACTTTGTGCCCGCTTTGCCTTCTCCTCCATCTGCTGGGGCAAGAGGCCTGAGAGGGTTAGTGCCCGCTACTCTGTTCTCCTCTTGTCTCAGCCTGCAGCTACTGTGGACACACTTAATGCAGCCTGCAAAAGGCTAACGCTCGTGTTCCATATGTTCTTCATTTATTTCCTAACCAATCCCCAAGTAGTTACATGTTTTAAATGGCGGTAATAGCAATAAAATGTTCTGTGTTTTTGATTTGCTGCAGTCGCTTCAAGGAGCTCCCGTCTCCCCACAGACACAGACAGTCGAACAAACATTTACAGAGTCATGTTTCCATCTCCTTAAGACGGGTCTAAATTAGCCTAAAGCGATGTTAACTACCTCTGGGAATCACTCAATACCCGCAGCACAGCGTGTGTAACAGCCTAGAAAATCACTTAGGAGATTTCTCCACTCCTCAGCACTGATTTTGTAGTTTTTTTTTCACCTTCATTCAGCTGTGAGGGTCTTTGTTTTCAGTTTCTAGTCCTTGATTTTACTTGAATGTTGGTAATAGCCACCACTGCCATAAAAAAAATGACTGAACAATTTAAAATGAAATAAAATGATAGATTCAGAAACCTTATTAGAATCATTTGAGAGTAATCTCATTAAAGGAATAGTTCGACCAAAAATGAAAAACCTGTCATCATTTAGTCATCTTCATGCTGTTTCAAAAATCCAAATGAATTGTGAATACAAAAAGGATTATATTTTGAATAATGTAATGGATGCTCTTTCCCATACAATTACAATTTAAATTGCAACCATGGGCTAAAGCTTTTAAAGGAACAGTTCACCTGAAAATGAAATTTGCTGAGAATTTACTCACCATTAGGCCATTCAAGATTCAGATGAGTTTGTTTCTTCACTGGAACAGATTTGGAGAAAATTATCATCATATCACTTGCTCACCAGTGGATCCTCTGCAGTGAACAGCTTAACTTTACAATGCCACTTTTGACCAAAAGTCCATAATCCATAATAATACTTCATCCAGTGAAAATGTGTGTCCTCTCACATAAAAATGGACAAACACATATGTTATAGAACAGTTTTGGACTGTTTTCGCATGTAAATAGTGCTTCATCAAACTGTTCATAGACTTTTTCCACTATAAAAAGCAATATTATGGTTTGGTGATAAAAATGGCTTTTTGTGAATGTATTTGTATATTACAACATGCAGCTTGTATACTACTTGCATTACTTGTGGATTATTGTAATGCTTTTATCAGCTATTTGAACTCTCATTCTGACGGCACCCATTCACTGCAGAGGATCCACTGGTGAGCAAGTGATTCAATGCAAAACATATCATAAAACTACATAACGAAATATTGAATTTTTGAATCCATGTTTGAATTGTTACAATTTCCATCATTATTCACAAACAATGAGTCAGCTCAGCTCAAAAGGGAATAAAATGTATTTGTGGGGGAAAGAAATTCCTAAAATATCAATTTCTGGGTGATCTCCACCTTCTCCACCTCCACAGTAGTAACAATACCAAATAACAAAAGGATATGATAAATGTTTTGAAGTGACTATCCTTTCCTGAGGCATAAGTCATACTGTTATTTAACATGTTCTCTTAGTGAATGTAGCTGTGGTGTAGCATGCTGCTGCTGCTGTGGGTTTCTTACACAGAACAAGAGGTCTCAGAGGTGCCACGGGCTACAAGAGTAACGAGCAGGGCAGATTAGAGTCTTTCTCCAGCTCTGCTCCAGGCTGCCCAGTCAACTGTCACCACGCTAACACGACCTGTCGCTGCTCTCAGCGCCTCTGTGCACTTCCTTTCCTGTCAGACACTGTTTAATACAAACAATTAGCATCAGGAGCTAACGGCTAGGAGTAATTTTCCAGCCAGTGCCTGGAGTCACTGCACTACTTTTCAGAGGATCTCACCATAAGCTAGTGCTACTCCTGGCTGAGCATGATATGTCTGTTAGGTTGCTAGCAATGTAATTGTTACCACACAACAGCATTTGAACACATGCAAAACATATTCTTTGTTAAATTAAGATGGAAACAAAATGGTATCAATATGATTCAGCATTTAATATTTTTATTAAGAGTTTAAATATATTAGTAACATATTCAGCGCAAATTGTGAAAACACTTTTTTCAACAACATCTGGTCCAATTTAAATGTGCAGTATTCATTTATATATATTTAACCACTAAGCACAGCCTTGAGAAGCTGCTCTCTGAAATTACTTTTTGAGAAGCTGAATTCCTTAAAAACTGCAAGAATGAAGACAAAACAAATGAAGCCTGCCAGAGAATATTCCAAGCATGCTTCTCAAAGCGGCCAGAATTATGAAGGGCCTCTTGGTAATTAAAATCTTGCGTCCTCCAAGGAGCAGGCATTTAACTAATGAAAGCTGTGTTCAAATGAAAGTGGGAATCTCTCATTAACAAGCATTAGGATGCTCTCAAAAGAGTCATGTGTAGGGTGAAAGCACGTCATCAAAACAGTCTTTGCTTGAAAGACTTTGGAAAAATATTGTAATAAAGCCAAGATCCTTGCCTAAACAAGTTTCAAGGCCAGTAAAACACAATTATAATGATCGCCTGGGGGGGAAGTCATCTTAATAAATAAAATCTTAATTAAAAGTCTTCTGTGTGTGTGCGCGAGATCGTGTCTATAATAGGAGGGGTAAAACCAACCCCCCCCTCCTCCTCACACACTCAAATATTTTAAACTATCACTGGTAAGTGCGAGTTATGTATCTATGTTTTTAGCGAAACTATGAACAGTTGTCATAGTGGTAAATGCAATATGATGCGAGCATTTAAATACAATAAATTCATACTTACCTTTTACATAAAATATTGCCAGATACTTTATCTATATATGTTCTGTCAAACGAAGTCAAATCAGAGTCAACTGCATGGCAACACACTGTAATGGTATCGCTAATGCCAGGCACACACTGCACGATTTTCAGAGTCGTCGGATCGCTGCTCTTCTCACACTTCACGACTGGGTGGGGTGGGCTGGGCTAGTTGCTGTTGTGGGCAAACTACTCGATGGATCGGCCACAGGGGGTCACACATTACACCACTTGTCAATAGGAAGAATTGCACAACTTTGTCTGCTCTACAAACTTTGTTTCACAACCAAACACACTAGAATTGACACTGGAAAAAATACCAGAATGCATTTATTTCTGTCAAAAACTGCAAAATTGTCTGTACATTGCTTTGCAGGGAAAAATGGCATGTGTGCTGGTGTTTTGTTTGCAGATCTATGACTCCACCCACTGAACTTGCCCTGTATAGTGCTCTCTCATTGGCTGTTGGTTGTTACCTGTTGCATGAAGCTGAACAAACTCTGAGTTTTAGAGTAGGTTTAGAGTTGACAAAACCTAACAAATCCAACCTGGTTTAGATCAGGGTCAACGCTCGATATAAACGTTCTCTGTCAACTCAGAGTTTGATCCAGAGTTTGTGACTAACTCTGGAGTGTGTGCACCTGAAAGTGTGACATGTGCAGCAAACAGCCAATCACACGTTACATGGAGAGCATTGGTTTGATTCATTTCTCGCGAGAGTCGGCACAATTCACTTCTCTGCTGAAGATTAAGAGATGTCATTTTTAAAAATATAATGAATTTTAGATGAATTTACAAGGCAGGAATAAACACTGCTAAATAAAAATAAAACAAAAATAAAAACAAAAATAACGACTTTATTCACTAATTCTCCTCTGTGTCTCTCCATATCACCGTATGCTGTGTATGCTCTTCTGTGTCATACACGCCACAAGGATGCGCTGTTTCTACATGTATTTAGCTTTTATTTGAAATAAAACAGCGCATCCTTGTTGCACGGATGACACAGAAGAGCATACACAGAGGAGACTGTTGACAAAGGAATTATTGAATAAAGTCGTTATTTTTGTTTTCTTCAGTTACAAAAAGTGTTCCCGTCACTTCATATAACCCAGATTGCACGTCTGATGGCAGATGGAGTATTCTGATGACGACTTTCATACCTTTTCTGGACCTTGACACTGTTATTTACTTGGCAGTCTATCTGACAGTCACAGGCCTCCAGGTTTTCATCCAAAATATCTTAAATTGTGTTCCGATAACGAACGGCACTTTTACGGGTTTGGAACGACATGGGGGTAAGTGATTAATGACAAAATTTTCATTTTGTGTTGGAGTATCCCTTTAATGCATCTATCTTCACGCGAATCATTCGTGGTCCAGCTTCACCTACAGAAAAAGTTAGTATAAGTTTTTTTTTTTTAAATTAATCTTTGCAAATCGCCTTTCCTAATAATGTGCTTATTAACAAGTTTCACGATGAATGCGGCTAAAGTAAACTGTCTTTCAGAGAGCAGACAAATCGTTGCTCATTCACTTAAGTGACAACTGCATAGTGTGTGTTATCAAAGATGCGAACTGATAGAAGTGCCCATGCGTCGCTGATTGAACACTTTTTTTTTTTTATAATGTATCGATTGAATTAATGATTCAATGACTCACTTGTCATGACAGTCAATTGTTTCATTCTTGAAGGAATCATTATTTTGAAGGAATTGTTTTTTTTTTAAAGTGATATTCTAGCTTATTTATAAAGACTTGTCTCCACCTACTGGTGTAACCTGCAGAAAGAGTCATTGAAATAGCATAAATTCAAGGACTATTTTAATGTGCTTAACACAAACTTAGTCATTTATCGGTCATTATTAAGGAGATGTAGGGGGGGTTTCCTTTTAGATACAAGCTGCCTTCTCCTCTCAGATCAAGGAAATCATTAATCTGATCTATATTTCTTAAACCTGTATGGGTGCTGTTGTGTTTTGACAGGTTTGTTGAACCAGCTGTAGGGATGATGTTTCAGTGTGTCAGCTTTAATTAAGTTGATGCCTGTGACCTTAGGGAAAGGCTGAGGGATAACAATGGCCTTACAGCCTTGAGTAAATACCCAATGACTGTCTTACTGTCATGTCACCCAACACATGAGAAAATAAACTCTCCTGTTCTTTATGAGTAGTGTTGACGTCTGCTTGGTATCATATTGAACGTGTTGAGTGTTAACCGGTCTGGTTACAAAGCACATTAAGATTTCGTTTTAAGTTTTAAAGTCAGTCTTTAGGGTAAAATAGGCAGTAATGGTCTCAGATATGGTCTTTGATAAGTTCACGTGTTAGAATTAACAGGGTTATGGTTTGTTTTAGCAAGTTTAATTTTTGGCTTGGATCATGGCCATCCGGATCCTCCAGTTTTTCAACAAGTGCACTTTAATAGTATCATCTTGTTTCATTGTGGTTGAGCAGAGCACTTGGCTTGGGCAGTTGTTGTTGCCAAAAGCAAGCAATCTTCACACATAATCTCTCCAGAGCCTTTAATGGATGCCCACATCAGCCCTGTGACATGAGCCTCAGTAATGGTTTATTTATGGTGAGGGTGTCCTGGATGTCTGCGTTATTTTATTAATTGAATACCTCTTTGATTTACACAGGTTATTTATTTGTGTGAACCTTGATGTAATTTAGACTTTTCTATTGTTTTTTTTTGCGACTGCCATAACCAAGAAAACAGACAACCAAATCCATGAATAAACTAAATATGCAAACAAATAAACAAGGCAACAACAACAATCAATATGTAATGGTAGGGTGTGTCAGCACAGTTTATTATAAAATTATTATTATCATTATTATTATTAATATGTCAAAAACATTCCAAAAAAATAAATAGGTCAAATTAATTTAACATTATGGAAAACAATTCAAATTCTGTTCTATAATTTATTAATATTATTAAACAATGCCCTTTTTTAAAGGTGAAGTGATTTTTTTTTTTTTTTTTTTTTTTTTTAAATGACTGTGTTAAAATAGGTTTTCCAAATAATTAGCCTGTCTACCATTGGGTGGGCAACTGATTGTCCCACTACAAATTTAGTACTATTTACTCATTTATTTACTTGTATGGATGTAAAAACTTATTTTCTAGTGTACCAATATCTCCAGCAAGGGGGAAAAATGCAAAGAATATGACCTAATAGAAAATTTTGCTTTCTGAGCTGTCAGGTGCCACTCCTTGAGGAACATTGTTTTGTCTTATTTGGAAACCTATTAGCTGACATTTTTATGGCCCAAATGGAAACCACACATCTTCACTTTTTCTGAACACATAACTTTGGTAATCAATAAATGCAGTGCCCATTTGGATAGATTGAATTTGATACTTTTACTGGTCACATCAACTCATGATTTGAGATGTCACCCAACCAAAGTGAAATTCCTCTTTCCATTTTAGGCACTCTTTAGAAAACTGGATTCATCCCAGAGGTCATATATCTCCAGCCCATCCTATTTTAGATATCTTAATGGTCTCTAGAATAGCTTTGAGTTCTGGAGGCAAAATGAGATTTGGACAGTAATGTCAGATTTTAAGATACCTTCAGAAAAGCAAAAAGAGTGGGAAAAGGGTTATTTATCTCTTGAGGGGTTCAAGGTCAACACAACATAAGTGTATTGGCAACAAAAACACAATAAAAATCCATATTAACACACGTTTGTGTATCATAAAATCATTGATGCCCTTCCCATTTCTTTATTTCAGATGCCTTTAAGGTTTGTCTGCTTAATGTTTGGATTTAAGTAACTTGGTACATTCTTGTGCCTCATCTGAACACGAGCAGTCTGCATTGGGTGGAGGTCACACTCGCGCACCCAGGCACACATATTGAAGCGGGACCACTCTCACAAAACACCTGCATTGAAGGAGCACCTGTCAAGGGAACGGGAGGGAGGGGGGTCAGTGCCTGTACCTTGTCTTGTCTCCATGTATTGTCCTGTAGCAGAGCACGAGAGGGGAAAAAAGAGCGAAGAGGGGCCACCTGTCTCCGTTCATCGCTCCCACTCCTTCATCTTCCCTCGAAGCGATTACACCAGGTCTCCGACACTAATCTAATTATACTGCTAAAAAGAAAGAGAGACACCGAAGAGGAGCCTTAGTGTGTTCTAATTAAGGCACCGCCAGAGGTTGGAGACAATGCGAGCTGTGTTTTTTCACATGCGATTGCAAGAGAGTCATAAAGAGTTTTGCTCTCACTTAAGGCAAGGCTATTGTGATATGTAGGACATTCGAGGGGTGGGGGGGAAAGTATAACTATCAGCAATCTGATGTAAAGGTCATGCAATGAGAGAAAGAGAGTGAGAAAGAGAGAAATGGATGGAGGGAAAGAGTGCACTAGGGCTATATGAATCATAAGTTTTGTCAAAGAGGTAGTGGCAGGGACCGGTCTATACGAGCAAGGTCGCAGTTCAGCGTCGCGCCTCAGGACCCACTGCTCTTAAGCAGCCGCAGCTGCATTGTTCTCGCTCTGCTGGTGGAGACTCGCTGTGTCCATCCGATTAGCCACTCCGTGACCGTCCTTCACTTCAGTATCACATACTGTTTACTGCGAGGGAGACCTTTAGTGAGGAGACAGATTGTTCACTTTGAAAGAGTCCTCTAGCTGGCCTGAAGCGCCGTTTGTGCATGAGAGTCCTCCAGTCCTTCAGGAAACTCCCACACACAAGCTACTCTCGACCATTATGCAGTGACAAGAGGTTTTAGCCAAACAATATAACATGCCGTTATTTTGCTGGCCATTGTTCTGTGGCTGTAATTGGTGAAGTGATGGAACAAATGCGTTGTTTTCTCTTTGTCTTAAAATGTTAAGCTTTTGTGGCATGCTGTGAAAATATTAAGATACTCTTTATTTTTTAAGGTATGCTTTAAATGTACACTGCACTTTCAGGGGCCGTTCACACTCATCTTTAAAAAAAAAAAAAAAAAAACTGTTGATCTATGCACATATAGGTCAGTTGTGTCACATGTCGCTGTTTTTTTTCTGCCTCTCGCGTCATGAGTGCTGCTTTGTAAGACATTGTGCCAAGTAGCTCAATTTTCTGTCTCGCTGTTTTAAAAGTATAAGGCAGATTTAAATCTGCTCATAAAAACTCTCAAAATGAATGTACAATATAGTCTGTTTAGAAAAAGTGGGAATAGACTTTTCTTAAGATGGCAGGTAATGGGTTCATTTGTAAGTTTCAGCACTAACCTGGTGTACGTTTCCCAAAAGCAACTATGGTCACTGTCATTAACAATAGAGTTCAATGGAATTAAGACCATAGTTACCCTTACGAAAAATAAGTTTATTCAAGTGTGCTATTAGTATACATATTTTAAACTAAAAATAGGAAAGTATGCTTTTAGTTTACTTTTTATGTACTTCTCAGAAATAGGCTTTATGTACTCCTCAGAAATATACTTAACTATGACAATTAAGTATACTTGACTTATACTTACAAAAAGTCTAAATATATTTGAGCTATACTTGTGCTCCTAGAATCCGTGTTTTCATTATTATACAGTAGAGGGCGCTAGTACACATCTTCTGCACAGAATTTCCAAAAAAACACAAGTGAAGAAGAAAAAGAGAAACAACAGATACTAACACATGTAATCTAACATGATCATCTGTCATGAAACAGCATCAAAACTGTAACGTTATGGAAAAAAATGTTGACCGATGAAGAGGTAATAATTACAGTCAAGCTTTGGGATGTTGATCGACTCCATCTACGTTTTGATTATCATTCTGAATCCAATTCATAGTCTTTTTTCAGCTTTTTTTTTCAAAATGTTATTTCTTTATTTTTTATGAAACTTACCCACATTAAAGTGTTTAAAAAAAGAATGCATGAAGCTAGAAAAAAATGTTTTTGTTTACAAGCAGATACCCTGTTCTTTCTTTGGATGCTTTGTATGTTCAGATATTCGTATAACAAAATATATACAAATTAAAACCTAAATAGGGACATAGTAGTATACTTAAAGTATGATGTAAAGTACACTCAAAGAATACTTATGAGTATACTTGCAGTATAAAACTACTAAACTAGTAGTTTACTGAGACTATACTTCAAAGTGTACAAAGGATTTAATTAGTAAACTATCAGTATATCTATAAGTTCACTTTTAGTATAATTGCAGTACAAACTACAAACATAGTCAAGTCAAGTCAAGTCATTTTTATTTATATAGCGCTTTAAACAAAAAAGATTGCGTCAAAGCAACTGAACAACATTAATGAGGAAAACAGTGTGTCAATAATGCAAAATGACAGTTAAAGGCAGTTCATCATTGAATTCAGTGATGTCATCATGCAGCTCAGTTCAGTTTAAATAGTATCTGTGCAATAATTTGCAATCAAGTCAACGATATCGCTGTAAATGAAGTGTTACCAACTAAGCAAGCCAGAGGCGACAGCGGCAAGGAACCAAAACTCCATCAGTGACAGAATGGAGAAAAAAACCTTGGGAGAAACCAGGCTCAGTTGGGGGGCCAGTTCACCTCTGGCCAGACGAAACCAGCAGTTCAATTCCAGGCTGCAGCAAAGTCAGATTGTGCAGAAGAATCATCTGTTTCCTGTGGTTTTGTCCCGGTGGTCGTCTGAGACAAGGTCTTTACAGGGGATCTGTCCTGGTCTCCGCTGTCTTTCAGGGCTGTAGAGGTAAACTTGTTGTGTACTCAAAGTTTGCTACTGTTATACTTAACGTATACTTAAAAGTACACTTTTATATACTAGAAAGTTGGCCAATTTAGTCCCAAGGAGTACTGAAACAGTACACTTACAAGTAATCTACTAGAACACTGATATTTGTATACTTGCTACATAAAGTATACTTAAAAATATACTTGAACTTTACTTAAGTATACTATATAAAATAAACTTGAAGTATACTACTTTTTGGTAAGGGTAGCTAATGATGCCTTTGGGAAATGCACCCCTGGATGAGAACCTATGATCCTGATTCTTACACTTTTGACTTTTGCCATCTGAGTGATTCCATACAGCTTTTTTCCCTGTTGAGGTCACGGCCGTAATGTGGCCTGCAGACTTCTGCTCTAACAGGCCTCAGTTGGGAAGATGAATCAAAAAGCCTTTCAGAGTTTATTTTTGATTTCCACCAACTGATGGAATTGAAGCCCCACTGCTTTACAAAAGATTCTGCTTCTTTTTACTGCTTGACAGGACCACTTGTTGTTGCTTCAAGACAGTGGTTAATTTTTTAGCTTCTACTATATTTCTTTTACTTCTTCTCAAAGTTGAAGACTATATCCTGGTGACGGAAGACTGTACTAAATGCTTTGCAAGCACTTCACTGGATTTCTTCCTGTCCCTAAAGGATGTGACCTTTGAAGCACTGTTCATCACATTCAAACTCCTTGATGGGATATTCAAGAGACCATTCAATCTCCTTCCACTTGGTTTTCTGTCTGCAAATTTTCACATCTCTTTATGATGTAAAAACAATTAGTTTAGAGTCTGTTACTAAAGTGCTTCTTATAATTTTGACATGTATTCTTAATACATTATATACATTATATATTATGCACAATGACATTTGACCTTACTTTTGGGGAACAGTAATGAAGGTTCATTATTTTAACTATGGCAGTCTTCAAGGTGAATCTTGATTCAGTGTTCCAAGTCGGCATTGAAACATGTTATGCTTTTAATATCAAAGTTGCTATTAATGCTTGTGAGTCATGAAGCAGCATGATCTATCTTCTTCCATGTGCTGCAATAAATGCTTACCTTATAAAAGCTCATGCTTGTTCTACGACTGTCCAAACCGGCTCACAGACGCAGCCAAGATATCAGCAGTCAGGAATCATTTTTTCTCCAACCCCTCCAAACCTCCCTCAGTGTCACATGCTGGGTTTGACTTTGAGGCACAGTCCTTCGTTCCAGCACCATTATATCACATCTTCTTCTGTTGCCCAAGCCTGAGGTGCCTCGGGCATCTAATGCCTTTTAAGAGCCATCACTGAAAAATGCAGGATCCATCAGTGTCCTCTGAGGCTGGCTGTTTTGGCATGGAGGCAGCATGGTAACAGCTTGCTGGAGTAAGGTGACATTTCTGGGTATGCAAAGTAATGGGGGGGGGGGGGCAGAGAGGGAATCCTTGTGGGAGAGGGGGGTTGCTCCTCAAAGCCCTGCACCTTTTGACTTTGCTTGGAGTAAAACAGATGCTAACAGCCTTAGTTATGGTGTAGATACCACAGAGCACTCCAAAACAGGCCTAATGAAAGGAGGGGTGGGGGGCGGATGGAGAGAGAGACTAAAAGGTGTTTGGGAGGTACGCTGTCCTTTCTGAGGCTGTCAGGGTGGGTTATTTTTAATGGAGGCTGATGTGGGGGGCACGTTAATGAGTGATGTGTGGACAGCTCTTGTTTGTGCCGCCGTGGCGGAGAGGGGGACCGCAGAGGCTCGCATTCGTTTGTCAGGGAAAGATACGGGGAAATGGTCTGTGTGGACGCAGCTCAAGGTGAGACCAGAACAGTTAGGAAGGGGTGGGTTTTTAGCATCTTGCTGCTTGTTTTTCCTTTTTTAAAAACACTTTTTTTTCTTGGCCTGAGCATAAAGAAACAAAAACACAAATATATTAACCTTTCTGCAAAGATTCAGTTGTGTATTTAAACCTCTGCTAACCACACAGGTTACATAAAACACATCATTTATTCTGCTTGGAAAACAGCTCACTCTTTACAAATATTTATAAAGATTCCATGGAGTCTGGACATGGTTGCTGTTGTGTGCTTGCTCTATCAGTACAATTTATTTACTCACTTCTTGCATTTTTCTGATGCTTCACAGTGTCTCATAAATAGGCCACGTATTATAGTAAATTAGAGATAATTCACTCATGCTTTCAAGATTTTTGATCCTCTATCACCACACACAGCCAACCAAGTGACAAGGCTCTGGAATAGTGACATTACTTACTGATATTTTTGTTTGAAAATAAATCTCATGAACAATTTTGGGCCATTTTCCATTCATTTCCTCCTATTTCCTTTTTTTCACACAGTTTCTTCACATTTCCACAAACTTTAAAAATATATATATTTTGTGCGTAGATTGAGAGATCTCTGTCTGTCTATAGCGTTCACTTTTAATATTAAAATCCATCATAGGAACATTACATAACAACATTACTTTTTTACATTAATTTTCACTTAATATGGATTTTTTATTTTTTGTAGTACAGAATAACAGAACAAACAGAATATGTATTTTCCAGTCAAGCTGTAATTTAGCAAAAAGTGTGAAAATATTATTTAATTGTGTATATTTACTGTAGGATACATGCAGTAATCAAGACAAAGCAGTCTGAAATTTTATTTCATGAAATGTTTCATGAGTTTGCCTGTCCATATAATCCTTATGTGATGTGAGTAAACAGATTTGGCTTACTGTCTGTAACGGAGAGGCTTGAGTGCAAGATTCAGGCTCTAAGCTTCTCCTGGACCATTTAATTAATGAATAAGTACTTAATGGATATTCGAATCACGGTGATGATGGAGAGGAGGAGGAAAGCCGGATGCTTGTATAACCTTGTGATATGATTGACAGGATTAGATGAACAAGCTCCTCAGGAACATTTGTTTAGGACTTTATTTAATTTCTACCTAGGGGTGGGTGATAAGGCAAAACTATCATATCACAATTTTTCTCAGGAAAACCACGATTCAAGATTTTATCATGATTATTTTTCATGTTGGTTTTACTATTTTGCAAGTTGTCTGAGCAGTAGAATCCAATTAATTTCCCTATTTAAAAAAAATGCCTTAAGGTAACAAAATAAAATACAAAAAAAGAAGATTAAGGCAGAAGTGGGCGAAGATAAAAACCTTTGTCATTATTTTATTTTTGTTATATATATATATATATATATATATATATATATATATATATATATATATATATATATATTATTATTATTTTTTTCACTTCTATCAAAGTCGATGGGTACCAGCAACTGTTTGGTTACCCACATTCTTCAAAATATCTTCTTTTGTGTTCAGCACATGAATGAAATTAATTAGTGGGTAAATAATGACAGAACTTTAATTATGGGGTAAACCATCCCTTTAATGACAAGCGGCAACAAGCGGTGTTTTGTTTAATTAGTCTGCTGTCTCTTTAAGACCTGCATGCATCTAATATACAGGCAAGCATTACTTTCACTATAGACATACTGTAACAAACTGTGTTTAAATTTGAACCTTTTGTGTTTTTGATAGTATGTGCGCAATCAGACATGAAAGATAACTTATCCAGTAATCAGGTGCCGATTGACAGGCATTTCAGTGAAATGTTTAACTGGTAAGGCTTTAAAGCGCATGCAAATAGTGTACTTTTTGCGAATAAGTGCAGTGTCCTGAAAGTGTAACTCTACCGCTGAGTTAGCATTTGATGCAATGTAATTTGTATGCCACGTTATACAGTATATTGAGACAGAGGCAGAACTGCAACTGATAGAATGTGTACTACAATACTACAAAATTTCTTCAAAAGAAGATCAAATCGTGATATCACGCATCCCTATTTCTATCACAGAATAAATAAATGGTGATTTGAGATGTGATGGATATTACATCTTCAGGTTGGTTGTGGGTAAAAACTGTTGTGAATGTGTTTTTGAATGAGTTTAAGAAAAAAAAAATGTAGTCAAATGGAAAAGTTACTGGTAATTATCCGATAAATTGACAGAGTTTTCCTTTAACCCTAATATACAACACATGCGATGCATAATTCGAAATACAGATAAAACACCTGCAAAAATGTGAAATTCCTTCATATTAACATTATACACTGGGGCCTACTTTGACTTTTCTCTGAGTGTTGGATTCTATTAAAATTTTTATTACATTGCTGGTGAATCACAAGCATTTTATGAGTATTACTTGAAGGTTCTACAAATTCATTTCAGTTACCTCAAAATAAAATATACAACCTGCCCCTCATTTCGTTAAAAAATAATAATTATAATAATAAGTCAAGGTTACATTTAGGCACTTTTAGTAAAAGTATTGGAGGTTTTAATAACATAAAGGTGATGCTTATGATTTCATAAAGGCACACTTACATTTAATTTTTCTTGTGTTTAAATCACTTAAATCAATTCAAAACTTAAATCGCCTTTTCTACATTGCCATGGCACTTTTGACATGAAATTGATTAGAACTTTACAAAGAAAAAGATTAGTGAGTGAATTTATTTATTTATTTATTTATTTATTTATTTTTTCAAATAAAAATCATGTTAACATGTACACTGTAAGAAAAAAAAAATCTGTAGGACAATGGAAAAGCTACTTGTAAATTTCTGCCAGTACGTTATCTATTAAATTTACAAACATAAACTTTAGCCCCAAAACACAATGCAATATGTAAATCAAAATACAAGAATTGCATACATTTTTAAGCATTTTGCCACACAAACTGTCTATTGAGATTTACTTGTAATGAACACAGAATATTAGTTTTCTAAGCTTGGGCTAGGATGCTGTGAGATTTTACTCTATGCTAGACTGATTAGTGGCTGCACTCCCTGTCAGTTTTGTCTGAGATAGAGATGCAGCAAAATGTGGCACCCTGTTGTCTTACCTACCTTGGCCCACTGAACTAAGAAGGTCCTGATGCGGGTTCTGCTGAGCTCAGGAATGAAGGATCCCCACTGAGAGTGGGCCGTGGGGATGATGTAGGGCAGACATGCCAAAGGGAGGTGAGGTTTGAGAGACATGAGACTGGGGGTCAGTGAGCACTCAAACCCCTTTGTAATAATACAATCTCAACATGCAGATGTGTGCATTCATGCACAAGCACATGACTAATGCGGGGTTGCAAAATGACGTCTGTATCAGTTTCCCCCACTCTCTCTATTTCTTTTCAATGTGCCCATGGCAGCCTTGTGTACTGAGATCACAGACCTCGAGCTGGTGGGCCTGTGTCCCACTCCTGCTGTAAGAAAACCTGCTTCAGTGGCCCCTCGCTCCCCTCACTCATGCTGGAAAAAAAAGGATCGGATGAGGATAAACCAGAGCTGCTTAATTGGATTCCTGTCTAGGGACGATCCAGTGTGGACACAGAGAGGCAAACTGTTTTAGCCATAAGCTGCTTGTGTTTGAAGGAGTGTGTCTGTGTCTGCACATGTAAAGGGAGTACTGGATGTATGTATCTCTCAATAGCCTTAAAATAGCTTTACATACTGTATGTTGTGGCCTCATTTCAGAAACAACATTATAATGTAAATCTTCAAAACTCATGTGAACATAGAGCTTCTAGATCAAGAAAGATCCAAATTTGCTAAAAAGCAATATGTTTGCTTTGAGTGTGAAATAGTCCAGAATTTAAAGGGATAGTTCACCAAAAAAATGAAAATTACCCCATGATTTAATTATCCTAGGTGTTTATGACTTTTTTCTTTCATACAAATACAATCAGAGTTAAACATTCTGCCGAACATTTACGTTTGTGTTTTACAAAATGGTATGATTTTTGGGTGAAGCCATATTTTGGCTAAACTTTTCCTTTTAAGCAATTATTAAAAAGCAAACCTATTAAATTAAAATGTGTTTGATCAATATCATTTGATTTCCTGTTTTTCGAAATCTGTGCAACTTGGATGATGTCACAGTTTAACCACTTTCAGCCTGATGGGTTCAATGGGTGTGCTTTGTCTTGCTCCAGATCTGAACTTATGTTATTGTAGAATTTCATCAACAATAAGGGATAATTACATGATACAGTCGGCAGGACAGAGTGGGTTGTTTCTGAAAAAGAGACAGAGAGATTCAGTGAAAATATAACAGATAAAATGATCCAACCAAGACATTTCACCCTTCCATGTGCTTCCATTAGTGCTCCAGAAATTAACTGGGGCCAGTAATTATACACAGTGTTTTTTTTTTTTCATCTAATTCTTTATTTAACCTTAACCTGGTACACGTCTTTTCATGTCATTATATGTGTGTGAAAAGGACACACAAAGGATGGGTTTTTAAAATACACATTTAGCTATTGTAAGCCATCTTGTTTGAAACAATTCTGGGTATGTCATACCTAAAGCTTGATCTGTTCATGCTAATGATGAAAACGATTACAGACGACTCAAACAATATACTGTCTACACCACTGAGAACAAATTAAAAGTTTTAAAAGTGTTTTTAATATTAAAATTGTACCTTCAACTGGATGACTGATAATCAATTAATTTAGAATTAATTAAATGCATATTGCATTCCAGTCTTAGTTCCAGCCTGTAGTTTTCCTATATGTGGCTAACAAAACAATTTTTGCTACAGGCAAATAATGCTTTCTGTAGCACGAATAACTATCATGATTTTGAAGAAATGAAATTGAAATTTTCATTTGGAGCTCGATATTGAGCGCTCACACATCACATATTCATTCATTTCAAATTGAGGAGGCAGTCAGACACATACTGTATATTTGAGACAGGTTATACCTGTCACACAGTAAATTCAGATCTGCTTGTGTTCTGGATGCCAATCCCTAACTGAATAATACACACGTTTAGAAAAGGGTCAGGCAGAGCTTTGAGAAACTGATGTTTTATTTACTCAGCTGAATTGTTTATTGGACCAACATTGACTTGCTATTTAGCCATTGTAACCTGAGTTTCAATGCCCTCCAACTTACTTGTGATGTTTATCTCTCAGTATTTTTTAAATAGGAGTAATTGGAGGACAATGATCATAATACTGAGCCCAGTTCTTCAGGTACAGATCTTTGCTTCAAGAGGAGTGCAGTATTATTAGCAAATTTAGGCACTTAAAATAAGCAAAATACAAGCAATTTAAAATAAGGGTAAACTCATAACTTGTTCCAAAACTCTAAAATAATCCTTTCATTACAAATAAAATTGGTCCAATGAGCAGACTATTATGGTGCATGATAAGCAGACCAAAAAAAAAAGGTCAAATTTGAAACAATGCACAACTGATTTTACTGTTGTCATGTCAAAATAGTCATTCATGCGCACAGCATCTTAACATTTAAAGGAAGAAATCTTCCTAAAACAATATCACACCTGTCTGAAGTTCTTGTAGATCACCTTGTTTTTGCTTGGCAGGGGTTGACAGTGCTGTAGTGTCTCATTACCATGGTAATATAGGGTTTGAAGTAATTACCCACCGCAGATGAATAGGAGACATATCGGAGCACACTTTGCAGTGGCCTCTTCCTGACAGGGTAGAATACTCGCCTCGTGTCCCTTTTGTCATCAGCAGCTAACTGGCTACGAACACCTTAATGTGCAGGTTACCGCAAATCCTGTTATTTAAGAGTAGAGATCTATTCTTTCACTCTCGTCAATTATCTCCCTTCACGAGTCGTTTCTGAGGAGCAGTTGGAGAGGTCCCTGGTTAACTCTCACTCCTCTGCCATTTACCTCATCCTTGTTTTTAAGCAACGGGGAAAAAAACGTGCAAATGCGACTGAAAATCATTGTTTATGGTCCTCTCTCTCTCAGGATGATGTTTTAATTTATAGCTGTCATACTGTGATTTGAAAGAGGCAGAGCAAAACTTGGGATCACTGTCTTGTCTTTTATGTGTGCTGAAGCAAAATACATGTAAGAAATGACATTAGCATGACCCACAGGATCGCGGGAAGTTTAATTGGGAGATATTTGACATTGGTGTGGCACTAATCAAAATTCTTAGATTGTTAATTAAACTGAGATGGTTTATCCAGTTGTATAATGCCTGTTCATTGTTTTATGATAAGATATCAATTTCACTTAATAGCTGTAGTTTTTATGTCATGTTCTATTGAATGTCTGACTGTGTTGCAGTGATACATTTAATAATCGGAATGCAAATACGAACATGCATGTTCGAAAAACTTTTTGAGTTGCTTTTTAAAAAGGGACAATTAAGCCAAAACTGAAATTTCTGTTATGATTCATTCTAATGATGTCCCAAACTTTCTTCTGCAGAACACGCGCACACACACACACACACACACACACACACACACACACACACACACACACAAAGATATTTTGAGCCGCATAAAAACAAAATAACAAAACAAAATTTGGGGACAGAAGCTGTGGTTGGCATACACCGAACACAAAAACATAGTGACAGTGTTTCAGTGATTATGGAATGGCATGTCAGTGCCTGTGTATTCTACAAATATTTTTTATCAAGTCATACTGTTCAATGAGCGTTAATATACTAATCCACAAAAACTTCCAATTTTGTACTGGAAAATTTACTGATAACCACCACATCACAGTAAAATAGTCACATAATGAATCATCCTTGAACGTAAGTAGCCTGTCCATAAAACAGTACTCCTATATCATCAGGGCAGCATGTGTGATGCAAAAATAGTACAAATAAACAAGAACTAAATAATATTGCAAAACTCCCTAATGTACTGATGTACAAAAAATAAGATGAAACAAAACACATGTAAAGTTAATGTGATTTTAAACTATTTCATTTTTTTCATTGTATATGTTAAACAATTAACAGTTTTACTGTTGCATTTTTTGCAGTCTTTTTCTGTATAAATTACAAACATTTTACAGGGTGGTTGTACTTTCCAGACTTTCTTTTTGAAGACAAAAATAAGTCAGACCACCCTGTGTATCATCTGTTTTCCTCCACGTTGTTGGTTTTGCTAACATCATATAGTTTCATGCTGATAGCAGTGTGGTTATTTCTTCTTTCCTGTAAGTGGAAAAAAAAAACACATCAAATTGCCTTGAAACACATAGATGTTAGCTGTAGAGCTGTGAGTGAGAATCTTATTACATGTGATTTGTGGCTGAAAGTTTCTTACACACATAACCTTAATTTGCTTGTTCTGACCTCTTTTCTCAATACTGCCATATGTTTAGTACTCACACTGTCTGTCTGTCTCTTTCTCTCTACCACCCTCTCCCTCTCTTAGTGCATAGCCACACAATTGAACTATCCAGAGAATGTGTTGACGGCTTTAATGACATCCAATTTTAGAGTCCTTCACATCCATTAGTGGCAATTACCTTACCTGAGTTTGCATTAGTGTTAATACCACATTCTTGCAGGCAGGAATAATGAAAATAATATGACAGTTATGATATGAAATGTTGGATCAATTTTCATCATCCTGAGGAAAATGGGCAGATTCCATGCTTTACGCTCCACCTTCCTCAACCTCAAATTATGCTGCCTTGGAGATGCAAGAGGAGACGTGAGACTCAAAGAGAACACACTCTCCCATATACTTTTAACAATGTTTTGTAACTTTTTAAGCAGTCAAAATTATGACAAAAAAGTATCCAATATATAGTAATAAAAACCCCACTCTTTTTGACTATTAAAATGACCGTAAATTACCATTTTTTTTCTTTCTTTATTTTTTTTTTAATGTGGCAAAAAATTCCATGTAGAACAATAACAAATACAGGACACCATATAACAGGAGCGAGAATCAAACTCTGGTTACCCACCTTAGCACCAATTTGAAGCTTTTCCACTACCCACCAGGCTACATCTCTATTTTTTTTTTTTTTATTAATTTTTTTTATTTTTTTTATGAAAAAGTTTTATTATCAGCACATCAATTTGAATTATCCTATAATGTCGTGGATTAACATGCTAAATGGAGGCATTCAAGAAAACATTATTTTGTGCCAGTCTGATCTGGACAGGTGGTTTTATGTATCAATTAGTGTTGACTGTAACAATGCCTCTAAGGTCATTTCTTCAATATCTATCCATTCACTCCATCATAACTCATGTGCTCGCTCGTGCTCCATATGTAGTCATTGTAGTATCTGAGGGTTAGCCACAATGTTGTTTGTTGTGTGAGCTGCTTGAGCAGGGATAATATGAGGAACTCTTCAAAGCTGAAGTCATTGGTGACCAGGCCTTGGGAAGTGCATTTGCTCTGAGTACTGCTAAGGCCCTGAATGCTGGTTTTGTGCATCAAGGATGAACTCTTGCATTTTGACCAACAGTTTAGCATGCTATTAACTGAAAGCAGGTGTTCTTTGCATGTAAAGCTCTAAATTCTCTGTATTCATGTTTTAGATAGCATTTTATGATATAATTTATAATGTAATTAAAGTACACACACACTTTCTGGTGTGATCTTAACATGCTGTTTTTTTTTGTTTTTTTTTAACTTTGTGTTTAGGTTTATTTATTTAATGTTATTATCTCTGTAGTGTTCTTTTGAATTTTCTGTTCCTCAAAGATTCCTGAAAAAAATGTATAACAGTTTCTACAAAAATATTAAGCAGCACAACTGTTTTCAATATTGATAATATTGGGAAATGTGTCTTGATATTCCAGCATATTAGAATGATTTCTAAGACTGAAGTAATAGCTGCTGAAATTGAGCTTTGCCAGTGCAGGAATAAATTACATTTTCAAATATATTAACACACACACATACACACACACACACACACAGATATAGAGTAGTCTTGGTGAGACTTGGACGTTTTAAAAATCTTACCAGCACCAAATTTAAAATGACAATTTATGAGCTTCAGAACTAGTTTTTTTTTTTTTACTATCTTTGCCCTTGGATAAAAGTTCTCAGACATAATGGTCAATGAAACATTGAACGCATATCTTGAGATTTACATAATTTTGTCCAATATATTCTCATTGCAACCCTTTACATTTTCCTCACTATCAGCTTGAAAATGGATTGAAATTCTCAAGTGTGTGTGATAATGTGTCAGTCTAGGAATCCATCCTAATTAAATTAAATTATGAAGAACCTCATTCAGACCCTTTGTTCAAACTCATGTAACAGCACTTCTTGATGACTTCATAGACTCTACAAGTTGAAAAAAGGGTATTTTTGTTTCAGGGAAATTGATACATTATCAGATTCCTTATTTGAATTTGTCACAACTAATTAAAGGGGTCACACTTTGTAGGAAGATTTTTAATAGCAAAGGTAATTATCACAATTAAGTCTAAATTACAGATCAAACTTCATTCTCACTTTTTTTCCCCTGATAGGTGAAAACACAAAAACACACATATCTGCTACACATTTTTTTCACACTATAAAAAATATATTTCTCACACAAAAAGCCACACTCACATAAAAAACACAAAAAATTAAAAAAAATTTTTAAAAACGTTTTTCTACCAAAAAAAGCTGAGTCTCTTGACGGTAAGGTGAGTCACATGGGGAAATGAGAACAGTGAAGCACGAGTAATCAAATAAAGCACATTTCATGGACTGCTACTGCAACAAGACCTTTTCATGAGAGGAACAAGGAGCGGTAGGCCCTCTGAGAGTATGCTATGGCAAAAAAAAAAAAAAAAAAAAATGTGCATAACAATCTATTGAACAGTTAATAAGCTTATTTTAAAAAAAGGAATGGCATTCAGGGATGTGAAAGTGTGTGTGTCCTCCAGTGGGCCGGATAATTATTGTCTTTACCAAGTGTTCAGGTGCCCCTGGAGTGCGTCGGATGGCTAAATGCTGGCAGTAAACAAATTAACTGGCTGACGTAGCTGCAGACTTAGTGCGCCTCTGCACGTCTGAGGGCCACCATTCCTCAGGGACGAAGCAGTGGCAGTGTGCAAATCTTAGGATGTATGTCCATTTAACCATGCTGAACTGTTATCTGCTACAGTATATTCAAGGTGTTGGATTGATAGTGCACAGTTTTAATATCAAATTCAAATATTATGTTTGATCCTTAAATTATGCATGATGATCAATAACAGCTCAAGGTAAAAAAAAAAAAAAGTATTAAGTCTAAATCAAGAAGTTTAAATTGAATGACACACACACACACACACACACACACACACACACACACACACACACACACACACACACACACACACACACACACACACACAATGTCATGTGGCAACCATCAAAATTTCATATTGCCTTTTAATGAAGTCTTTTAATGAGGCTTTTATTTTTTATTTTATTTTATTTGTTTTTTTATTTATGAAAATGATGTCAGGACAGCTGTATCATTGACATTTTTGTTTTACTTTATCTTTCCCAAAAAATGTAAAAATTTAATTTCAGAAATTAACAGGTTCTTCATAAAAGAGGTGTATGCAAGTCATTGTATGTAAACATTTGAATGCATTTTTTTAATAAATTAATAGGTATGACAGAATTATGTCATTGGCCTATTATCATCATACTTTTATTCAACAAGGATGCAATTGATAAAAAAATATTAAACTGATCAAAAGTGACAGTAAAAGATTTCGATTTCAAATAAATGATGTTCATCATCCTTCCTATTTGTCAAAGAATCTAGATGACACTAAATTGTGGTTTTCTCATTTGATATATCCTGTATAAAATGTGTGTGTGATAGAACGTATGCATCATGTGATGAGGAGCTGAGGTTGGTCTGTTGAGCTCCCTCTGCTGTCTCCTGCAGCACACACTGTCAAACATTCTGCTGCTGTCGGATCTCCAGCATAAACCACATGCTAGGAGAGGATGGAACATTTGGATTTGATGATTAAAAACAAAGACGAACTGACCACACTGAAGTTGATGTGTTAATTATTTTATCCTGTCGGGCCTCTTGAGCTTTTTATAATTTTCTAAGTGACTCACAGAAAGACCAATCACAAATGAGGAATTTAATACTTCCAATCATTTCACACAAATTAGATGAGATGGAGAACAAACTTGAGTCTTCTGCTTTTCAAATGTTTGTCCTGAAAAAAGGTATATAAAGTCCAGTTTCAGAAGAGATCTGAGCAATGTCTCAAACTGTGCTCAGATATGCACAGTACATATATAATATGATATGAGTCACATTTATTTTATTCTATATAGATATTGACATTATGGACACATAATTTGAGTATTTTAAAAATGTGTTGTTTATTTGAATTATTCAAGTTAATGTTGAATCCTCCGTTGAATATCATATTTCCCATTTTTGCTTACACACTGGGAGATATTTTGGGAGAAAAACAACAGTCGCTGAGGCTGTGCTTAATGACGCAAACGGCATGAACCCCTCAGACCTGTCTGCTGCTAAAAGCGTCTACGTCCACCCCTGCCAGATGAAGACATACAGCCTTAACACCCTGATTCCAAAATCTGGCACTCAGCGTAATCTCTAATCTGGAGATTTAGCCCCCATATCTGTAAATGGAGTGATCTGCGAGAATTAGGAAATGATAATAAAAATAAATGCATCTAAAATGTGTCATCAAGGTGCCCAGCAAGACATATCTGCAAATGATGATCTCATTTTTGTCTCGTTTTCAGCACACCTCACGCACCTCTTGGAAGCTCCAGGACACATTAGGCTTCACCGTCCCTGCCAGAAATGCTAAAAAAGGAGCCAAATGCATATCCACACAAGCAGGAAGTGAGGAGGTTACCTGCGTGTTTGTCAACAAATATGATTTTTCAAAAGTTGCCTTGAAACGCACTAGTCGGAGGCAATCCAATTTGTGTTCAATTAATGGGAAACGTTAAAAAAAGCAGAACGCACAACAAAAGCAAGCACAACAAAAAGTACTTCCATGTAGAATCAATAAACGCCCCCCCTCCCCTCTTCCCTACATAAATTTTGAACAAGACAGATCTGAATCTTGCATGATGAAGACATTATGTGTCATAATAATTAGGAGCACAGACAAAAGAACAACTAATCAGCATGCAAATGTATGCGGGCTCCAGTGATTCAGATGAGGCAGATTTTATACCTTTTTTTTTCTTTTTCTTTTTCTTTTTTTCCCCTCTCAATTCATCTTCATTGCTAATCATTTGAGGGCTGCCAAATGTTCACTGACACTAATGTATTACAGGTCAAGAGAGGCAGGTCTTCACCTATTACCCCCAAAAACAATGTGCTTCCATCCTGCTCCCACTTCAGCTTTTGCAGCAATTACTGCCAGATGCAATCACGAGCCTTGAATAGGAGCAACTGGGGCTTGTTTGTGGCTTGGATTCATTAAAAAGGAGGGTGAAGAAAGGAATAAATTACTTAATTGTAACAGGGAAAAAAATGCCAGCCAAGAGATGGCCAGTATATGGCCCATTGCGTGAATGGGAGGCTAGTGCACTCCTGGAATGGAATTGTGGGATAGCTAAGTATGGCCCATACACAAGATTTTGGGTGTCCTCCAAAACAGATGGCTCCACATACCATCCGCTCTTCTCTTTGTCAGACGGCTGGCCACTTTTGTTCGTCAGGGCTTTGATGCGTAGTTCACAAAGAAGACTTTTGGAGAAACACAGACAAACAGAAGACTTCGCTATATTCCTGTTGTGGGTTTTGAAATTTAAAATCAATCTGGATTTGTGCTCTTCTACACTGCTGGAAGACGGTTGAAGAGGAACGTGTAGTTTGTGTACCGCTTGAGAAAGTATTGACACAGAGACGCTTGGATTCTGAGCTGTAATTGGAAAGTTCATGGCCCTGCCCACTTAGGAGGGAGGGGTCAGGCCAGTGACACAGGGTCTGTCTCCCCCATTCATGAGCCATGAGATCACGTGTGGCCCCGCAGCTTGCAGGTCCACCCAATTAAAAAAAGATACATGGTGGATTTGCGTTCATTGTTCAGGTCCATCATGAATACATTTGGTGATTGTGCATTATGGATCCCAGTGTGTTGAGAATGCTGTAATATAATCGAAACGCCTCCACAGCAACCTCATGAAATTTTATATTACATTTCTAGTTTAAAGGTATGGTTCACTCAGAAATAAAATCAAACCTTTCATTCATGAAAGACATCATAGTGGAGAGAAAGATTTTTAAAGAATACTTTCTTTCACAAGGGTTAACATCTTCTTGCTATGCAATTTACGAATCATATAGACTAATTTAATGCTGTTTGTGAGGTGTAATTTTTGGAGCCTTTTGACTATTCTTAACTATTTAGATTTTGGTCAATTGGTAGCAAATTCCTATGAATTAGTACATTCTCATTGGCATGTTTTTGGTATGACCTTCTCATTCCCCAATGAGGGTTAGGTTTAAGGCTGTTTTCCCATGAATCACTCTGTACACAATTGCAATTAATATGGAATTGCACCTTTATAAAATACTTATTAGAGCGGGTTGGCTTAACAGCCACTGGTGATGCCAGATTTAATGTCAAGAGCTTGTTTACTTGTGGTTTGTAACCAATCATGACACCTAATTTGAATATGCATTGCTTTGAGGGGAAGACTTTCACTTAAATAGTGGTCTTTTCCTCTTACAGACTTATTATATGGCCTCAAAAGACTTACAAAATAGTGAAAGAAACATATTTTAAGTCTTTCGAAACCATGGAAAAGAGCATCATGACCATTGTGCCAGAAAAAATATAAGATTTTGGAATGACATGAGGGTGAGAATGAATTTTCATTCTGGGTGAATACCCCTTTTAAGATACACCTGAAGTTAGATAACATGATTACTAAAAAGGTTCATGCAAATGAAAGGGAACTGAAAAGGATAAAACAGTCTTGAAAAGTACACGATAAGTTTCTATCAAATAACCCTTCACAGCTCAGAGTAAATAATGTCTTGGATTTGTAGATGAAGCCCTGGTGTATGAACACTGTGTGAGGGATAATCAATTCAATCTATTAAGATCTCCGTCTGAAAATGAAAGCGCATAAACAGCACTCGAATCCCATAATGATGGGCGAGGATGTGAGAAAGCTCTTGGAAAGGGAATAATGGGTATAACAACAGAGTACTCCACACAAGAAAGAAAATGAGGGGGTATTATAAAATCAACAGAGAGCAGCTCACTAAGATGGGCGGCCCTGTGTACACAAAGTACCTGCATATGTGAAGTATGCGTGCATCCACAGTACTTGTCTCCTCATTGTTGCCAGATTTTTCTTGTTAGAAAAAAAACAATTTCTACGCAACATCTCTTTGAACAACCCCACCCAACACCACCACCTACCCCCTCCTGTGCCCAGAACCACTTGTCTGCCACTCCTAGTAAACAGAGGATGGCACTTAAATAAGCAAATGATGGGTATACTGGAGAATGGGACTGTCTTATGGGGAAGCATTCATTGCTTTCTGTTTGGGAAGGGAGGAGAGTTTCACACAATGAGAGAGGATGAGGAATGGGGGGAGGCCTGAATGGGGACGCTGGAAGACGCAAGGAGAACCAGCACAGAAAAACAGAGGGAGGGATGGGATGCACTTGGGAAGATGCTCTTGGCCCGGCTCCTTAATGGTTCCTCCTATAGTGGCAGTGATTCAAGGGCTTCCATCACTCATTTACATTTGTGAGCCGTGTCACTCCCACCTTCAGGCCTTTGTGTTGCTCCGCACTGTGAGAGTGTCCGACACCAGAGCCGTTAGAGCTTTCAGGATTGCTCTGAGTGCACAGTGACACTGAAGATGAAGTTGTCGGAACTGCTCAATGGTGCTTCACAAGGTACATTGTTGTAAATATAGAAACAGATTTCTTTTAGGGTGCAAATAATTCCAGCTATAATAGCATTCAAACAGGACAGTGCGGTTTCCAATGCTCAGTTTTTGTTCTTCATAGCATGCAATGACTTTCCCAAAGGGACCATTAAAAAAATGGAAACGGGGGGAAAAAGCTGGAATGTATCAATAAGATGAAGAACAAAGAGACGAATAATCTTGGAGCCTTCTTATCTTGGCAACCACTCAGCTTCAGATCAGACAAAGGAACCAAGACCATCCAGACCCACATGTGCTTTGAATACAACATAGCCATCCGCATATTCTTTGTGTTTCCTGTCTGTTTATACGCAGACGCACAGTACGTGGCTTTCTTGGCACGGTGGCACACAGGCTGGGGTCAGTGCAGACGTGACAGTGGCAAATCACACCTCATAGTCAGCTGCAGATATGCCCTTTGAGACCAATTATTTTCTAGCTGTAAGTAATTTTCAAGCGAAGGGGCTACCGTTTATGCGGAGTGCCGAATGATGATAAGTTGCCTCTTCCATAAGTTTGCAAGCAAAGTCTTGGGGGATTCGGCAAGCGTTGTACCTTGTTGCATTGCGTACTCTTGAATCATGCAGAAGTCGTTGGTAGACTGGTTTAGGGAAGGGGATACTGACCTTTTGGAGTCATGTGATGCCTCAGGCAGGGTCTTAAGGACACAGTGCCACTGTGCCAAGATGTTCTATTATCAATGAGCAATGTGCATTGATACCTGTCCAAGGACTGAGACAATAATCATTAATGCATTTGCATTTGGTATGGAAAGAAAGGTTATTGTTAGACCACCATAGGCCTTGTGGCCTTTTTAGTTTATGCTTTTTTTATTTTTGTCCAGCAATATGAAGTGCATTAATACGAGAAACAGAGGAGAAGAGGGTCAGAAGGGGGATCTGCAAAATGGATCCACTTTTAAATATATAAAGAATTGGTATTTTATTTATTTAGCCAATTTTTTGATCATTTATGTTCACTATGAAAAACTTGTTTTCATAACATTCAACTAGGCCGGTTTGGCATCACCAGTCAGTACTGCTGCAGCTATACTTCATTTGTCTTGACGATGACATTCGGTGTTTTTTTTTTTTTTTGTCACCCTGCTTATATTCTAGAATTTCAATAGAAGACACAAATCACAAGGGCACTGCATTTTAATTTAATGTTTTTCCTGTTTAATATTTTCCTTTTTTTCTGCCCTCAGTTTCCACCAATTATGTACAATTATATCGTCCTACATCATGAGTTGCTGAACATCGCTTTCCAATTTACAGTTGAATGGAAGGAAAAACAACAGGCGCAGCAGAATACTCGGTTAGCCAAGTTGCACGATGGAAGGAGCTTTTGTGATGGCCATCTTTTGAATTTGCAGTTGAGGTCATTAATTAATTTAGAACCTCACATCTATCACAAGAAGCAGAAAGACTGCAAATAATACAGTTTCCTAATGCGGATGGACAAAAGATACCAAGTATTTTCTTTAATTAAGCAAGTTCTATAAATATGCCCCTTAATTTTGTTTCTTTTCTATTACTGTCTCTTGCAGATGCGATTACAGGTGTATGTAAAGGATAAAAATGCCCTGGTCATTAAAAGCACATAATGGCAGTCTATTATTAAATAAATAAATAAATAAACATAATAAAACAAATTAATAACCATTAAAACAATAAGAATTTTCCTCTGTCTTTGTTGACCTCTTATGCCTTGGACAAACTCTAAAACAAAGACACTCTTCAGACATTCAGAGTCTTTGACTGACAGCAAATGGAAATTGTCAGAACAAATGTCAGTTTGATATGGGCTTTCATTGATTAGCAGTGCTATGAATGTTAGAAGGACTGCTATATTTTTTTATCATTATGTTGTATAACCCAGACTGAATGGAGGATTATACAGTCGTTAACTTCAGGTGAGACCCCAGCCACTCGTTAAGACCTGCTAGTCGATCATGTTGTCATAATCCAGGGCTTCACACCTTCATTAGTGACATTAGCAGTCAATCCAGGATAGCCTGCAGCGAGCTCTACAAGGTGAGACAGAGACGAGGGTTGCTAGAAGCCCCCCACAGCTAATTACACCGCCTGCCCTCTCTCTGCAGGAGGGGCTAAAGACGATGGGGAGGGGCAATATGTGAGCATACCGTTCATTGGTCGTTTTACAAAAGATCGTTTTAACAGCATGCATGTCTTTAGAAGACCCTTTGAAATCAGTTTTGTGGCTTTTAGTTCATATCTGTTAGCTTTGAGGTCATCTGTATGCTGTATTCTGTAGTAAAATAATTTGCTTCTAATTTTCTTTGAGGAAGTGTGGCTACATTAGCAGTCTGTTAAAGTCACTGCTAGTGTTGGGTCGAGTTCCTTACCCAATTGAGTTTGAATGGAAGACCTTTATTAAGGTCTTAATTTTTTTGCTACTATTTTGTTTATTTTTAATGTTAAACATGAAAGAGATTCAGTTGTACTCTGTAAAAGTAAAAAATCCAAAATGTCAGAGTCTGTGACAATTTCGAGTACAAGTTGAGCGAAATGCGTCCAAGTTCATTCATAATTGCAGTCCGAGTCCAAGTCTGAATCCAAGTACCCCAACTCTAGTCAGTGCAACAGGTTTTTATTTTAATACAGTTATATGATTGCATGAGCTAGTACAAGTACTCACATTTTTTTAATCAGACGTTTGGTTTGTTTTCAAAATCTTCATTCTGCCCTCATTGCAATATAATAAAGAAGTAACAAGTCTCTCTGTTGTGGAATCACAGAAGAGAAGTTAAGTTATGGTGAGAGAATAAACAGAAAAATCAATAACAACAAACCAGGCACTTACAAGCTGTCTGGACAAGCTTTTTTTTTTTTTTGATTCACAGACATTAAGTGTCCCTACGCTCTACAACCACATTTCGCTAAAGGGGGCAATAGTGTTTATTGATTTTCTGCCTGTACTGAAGTACGATCTGAAAATGAGTAGACTGACCTCAGGTTGTTTTGTGAATGAAAAGGCGGTAAACAGCAGGAACATGGGACACATACAGAATACTACTGTGTCATGGAGTAAGTACCCCTTGTCTCTGATGTCAAATGGATTCTTCAGCATGTATGTAATTGCTGTATGTCACTTTTCTTAGTCTTTAAATATTTATTAAAGAAAAAATAAATGTTTGGCCTGTCTAGTCATTTTCAATGAAGTTAAGAAACATTGTGAATATTGTATTTAATTATACAGCATATGCAAGGATATAGGCTGCTGTGAATACATCAATATTACAACGAGTGATTATTTTACCCAAACAAAAGATGCCTGTTCTTACTGACAGCATGCTTCTCACTCTGATGGCAAAATATTGACTGTGATCTTTATCAAAGCGACACACATATTAATGAAAAAATAAAACATGACCATGGAACACAAAACCAAGTTCTTCTTTTTTTATAAGCCTCTATTATATCTGTAACAGAGCCTTTGTATTTCATAATAAGAGCTCCTTTTACCCGCCAGGGAGGAATATGTCCCATTTTGCCATCCCGCCAGACGAGATTACAGGAATAATTGTTCTTTAGGTAGCACTCAACGTCGGGAATAAAACACACATATGTTTCCAAGTGTGAATGTTGACATTTGCATGGCGAGGAGCCACTCAGGATCATTGTTTGGTAACAATATTTGAGTATGCCCTCAGGGGTTTTTCTCTTTTGTGCTGAACCATTTTCCATGAAGGCCATTTGGCCACATAATGACACCTCCAATGCACTTTCTCCCTCTAATAACTTTTTTTTTTTACACTTGATGTCTCAACTACACCCCTTTTGTGTCTGAGAGCCTGTTAATTTTTTATGATAAAAAGCAAGTACGGTTCACTAATGCTAGGATGAGTGGCATTTACTGTATTACATACCCCTTGTTGAACACAAGCCTAGTTGAGATATTAACACTGCGAGGTGTCAATCACTCCAAAAATTAACTAATTCACAAAATTTAGCATCATGTGGTTTAAGCTACCATCTGAAAGGATGCTCTGAGGAAATGTGTCTCTGCATAAGCAAGAACAGGGCTGGTTGTCAAACTTTTGAATGTCACTTTCTATGTAGGGACATACCAATAACTGCGTATTGAGAGTCAGTAGCGGGGCATGTTGTCTTACGATATGGTGTACATTGTCATAATTGGAACCTAACAGCCAATTTTTATGATTTTTGGCAAAAAGTAAACAGTAAAAACTATACAGTTACTGAGATAAAACCTTTAAAGACAATTACTCCACTGATAATACAATCACTTTGCTAATGTTTGTAAACATCTTGTCATTTGCTCTGTATCTTGTCATGTACTTTGCCTGTTTATGCTAGAATAACCTCAGCCCTCACTATCCAGTGTGACAGGTGGTACAGGGTTCTAACTGCTCTCTGCAGTGACCATACAATCAACTCTTTCTCTAATAGCTGGTAAGAGCATCGTCTGCTGTTCAGATCCAGATGCCACAGTCTCTGTAACATGGCAGATACATCCAAAACTACTTGTTATGCTGCATACATTCAAACACATATACATTTCTGCTTATTTTCCTGCCCTAAATTCAGAAATGACTCACTTCATGCAGATGTAGTGAATCAGTTTTTACTATACTCTAAAATACACGCAAAGGTGAATTTCATTGATTAGATGTACTATTTTAAGCAATGAAAGCACAAGTAACAAATGCAGATGAGTTTCACAGAATCACCTCGTTCAACTGAAACTGACATAGTACAAAACAATTTCAGCAACTGAAGAAAACAACCAAAAATGCAGCTTTTTAGCTCTTTGCATTCATATGCTGTTTTTTGAAAGCTGTCACCAAGTATCAACAGGAGGGGAATTGAAGAGAATAGAGCAAATAGTCAGACAAAGTGAACAATGGCAGCAATGAGGGCTCTTCAGAAATATGGCGAGAAAGAGTTGGCCGCAGTGGCGTGCGTGAGTGGACAGATGTGCTCTAATGTGTTTTGGCTGGAGATCAAGCGCATGGCTACACCCAGAGATGAGCTAAAACAAAGATAAAGATGTGGTAATTCCTCTGCAAGCATCATTCAGAGACACTAATAACTCCTGCTACAACAGGGTTATGAGAATATTTTGGACATGAAAGCGCCACATGTATTAGCAACATATTGTATGAGTGACTGGAGATTTTGAGGTTTTTACATACTTGTCACATTCTGTTTTTGAAGTGTGAATTTGAGCTCATCTGACACTTTGTGAAATGATAGAGAAAAATCCAATGTTTTTTTTTTTTTACTCACCTAACTTTTTTTTTCCTTGATAAAAAAGAAAGAGTGACCTCTTCAACTGTCCAAAACAACAAGCACCACAATGTGTTTGACAAAAGAACACAATTATTACAATTACAATGTCTCTCTTATTAGCTCCAGTGTATTCCAGTGTAATTTATGTTGTAGCTGACACATCAGACATGAATATCCTCTGTCTCCTTTTGTTTAGGAGTGGGGGGCCTGATTTGCATTCTGTGTGCTTTTCGGGTGATGAAGACTTCACTCTATTAGTCCATTAGAGAGAAAGGGAGAGAGAGACGGGGAAAGAGAAAGTAAAACTGAGAGAGAGCGAGAAAGAGAGGAGCGCCGCAATCTGCAACTCGCTGCTTGTTTGAGACTCTGACCCCCTTAGAAATGCCACTTTGCTTCACACATTAGCTGCTTACAAAGAAAGAAAGCTAATGTATCATCTAATTGGGTGAGCCACTGCATCTGATTCCTCTCAATCAGAGTATTAGTTCGGTAATTACCCATCTGCCTCGGGTGGAAAATGGCAAGGCGAACACCAAACTAATAACATGCTCAAGGGCTCTCCAGAGCTGACAAGATGAGGATGATGTTGTGCGATGCAGTCTCAAACTATTTCAGCACCAGGGTGAAAACATTACCTAGACCCAGTTTGCCAACTTTCCCAAATTGAGTTTATTCAATTATTTTATATATATTTCTTTTCTGTCATTTTTTCCCTCACTGCTGTAAACTAAGGCCATGCTTATAATTGTGTTCTGTTGAAAAAATAAATAAATAAATAACTGATTTTCAAGTGCTTTTAGGATGGAAGAGACTCAAGAGAAGAAACAGCAAAATTATTTAATATTCTGACATTTGGCACCTTGTTTTTGCATCCTCTTCTTTTTTGTGATGCCAAAAAGTGACTGTTGTATTTGGCAAAGAAGATAGTAACTACCTCAGAGGATAAAGAATATGTCTACAATAATTTTTTTACCAAAGGATTGAACAATCATTGAATTAGAAAAGGTACTTCAGTGTTCTTCTCTGATGTTCATGTTTGTGTTTGCAGTTTAAAGTTCACCCAAAAATTATAATTGCCATCATTTACTCACTTTCATGTTGTTCTAAACCTATATGACCTTTTATCTTCATTGAAACATTAATGTTGTTAGTCAGAATGTTCACGCTTGTCTGTTCCATGTAATTAAAGTGAATGCTGAAAAATGACATTAAAATACTTTATTAGAAGTCATATGATACATTAACATGAGGAAAAGACAAAAAAAAATTACACAGTAACGTTATTTTTATTTCAGTGTTCTTCTCTTATATATATATATATATATATATATATATATATATATATATATATATATATATATATATATATATATATATATATATATATATATATATATATATATATATATATATAGTTATGATTATTATTATTTATCTACCAAAAATCTTAATCAAATCTAATTTGTAAGATTTTAATGTGGCTATTCCAAATATATTGTAATATATATAGAATATATATTATCTTATATATGTTATGATGATCTGTTATTCAATAGATTATTTCAAATAAATATTTCAGTATAAAAACTTAATGTGCATACTTAAATTCGTCACAGTCACACACATGTTTGCTTGGCACTGATGTAAAATCTGTTGTGATACATTTTAGACAAAATACAAGAGCATGAATGAGACTTGAGAGGTTTTTTGAATAATGGTGCACATTTCAAATTACTTCAGATGACTAGCGCACAAGTCATGTGAACTACTTCCATGATACATTTATTTATTTGTTTGTTTGTTTATTTGTCATTTTGGAGTGGAAGAACTTGATCACCATTCAGATTCGCTGTATGGAAAAGAGCAGCAAGAACATTCTTTAAAATTTCTCATTTTGTGTTCCATTGAAGAAATAAAGTCACACAGGTTTAGAACAACATGAGGTTGAGTAAATGATGACAGAATTAAAACATTGTGAATTACCACTATCTTATTTGAGTCGAATGCTAATTTAGTCTACTTTTCCACAGACTGCAGTGAAGAATGGCACAGTTAATGTAACCTGTGAAAACATGCTTCCACAAATCCCTCAAACACACCACTACAACCTTACTGGTCCTCATAAAGGTGACAATAGTGTAAACCAAAATCAGTATTAGTAATAACTATTTTCAATAAACCACTTGTCAAATGTGCAATTAATGTAATAATAGATGCTAAACATGTTCATAAACAGGGCTTTCTCTTTTTCAACGTGGTCTATGTTTCGCACTGAAACAGGTGGATCCCAGTTGCATAAAATAAAGCCATAATTTACAAGTGTTTATTCTACTCAATGAATGCATATATAATTGTGTCTTTTTAGATGGCTTTATGAGGGAGCCATAACATCCACTCATAGATAAATTGCAGTCCGAGTTGGCCAGATGTCGTAGTAGATCAATATCCACAAATTACTCAAACAAATGCTAATAACAAGACCTTTATGTTACTTCACACCGTGCCTATGTCTTTCTGTTCTACTTGCCCATAATTAACAACAGTGAATTGCAAACGATTAGATCACTCAGATGCAATCTCTTATCAAGGGACACACAATGTCATTTAGTCATCAATGAAGACCTTATCTACTTCCCTCCCTCTCCAAAACAAGTATAGATTTTCTTAAGAATGTCCATGGGAGAGTGAAGTGAAGGAGAAGAGAGGCTGTAGTGAGATCTGAATTCAGATTTATATGTAAAGTGATGAAGACACTTGGTTAAAATATTTAAAAAATGCTCTCTGCTGGGATAGGAATATCCTTATGAAGACTAACAAGCCAAACCTTCACTTACGCTTTATCTCTCACTGGAAATATTAACGCAATCCTAAAAATATAAGAGTAATGTAATCTTTTTTCATAACCACACAACTGTATAACAAGTACACAGCAAACTAGTTATTGATCTTACCAATTCAAATCTGTATCTTCATTTTGTGCAAAATTTTGTATATTATAGGTGATGTAACAGGTCTGATGCACCAGAAACTCCCGTTATCAGCCATATTTTGATTTGTTTTATTGAGTTTTTGGCCATGCAATGAAACACTGGACCTTGCTGAGTTTAACTGTATAGAGAGAGAGAGAGAGAAAACATATGTCACCCTTATTCCCTTGTTTATTTGCTGTCTCCTTCGCCTTGCTTCACAACACAACCAATTGGTAGGACCAAACCTACCAATATGAACTGAGCTGAGGACCTGCTGTAGGACCTGTGACAGAATGGTCCGCATTTTGAGTGGTATGTGGAGGACTTCCTGGATCTTTCCCATCTGGTGAGTTGGCACAATGTTTCACTCGGTGTGTGCTTTCAGATGGGACTGGATGAGGAAACTATTCAATGCATGTATCCTGTGTATGATGTACCTTTGGTCGAGGTGATTAATCTCATCCTCTATCTAAATGGTTCAAATTTTGCCGTAGAAGAAGTTAATGAAAATAAGAGTTGTCCTCATCCAGCCACCTCTCAGAAACGCTTGGTCTCTCCAACTCACCTCACGGCAGTACCCTCTACATGCCTCTCCAATGGTTCCATCCACTCCTACCCACCCATGTTTCTCCGAGCCTGGAAGGAGGTTTCGAACAGCACTGACCTGGGAGCAAAAGTTAAAAGCACTGAAATCCACCTCTCTTCCTCTGTGTCCAGCTCCTCCCAAGGTAGCGGCTTGCGCTGCAACATTTCCAGAAGTGGCGGAGACCGCTCCAGAATGCTCTCCAGAGTCCATTCCAAAATGCTCTTCAGTGCTCAACCAGGGGTCCACTAACACCACAGAGCTCAACCAGGAGCTCACTCACGCCACAGAGCTCAACCGGGAGCCCAGTCCTCCTAAGTCTCCTGAATCTCAGCTGGTTCCGTCCAGCTCTCCTAAATCTCCTGAATCTCCACTGGTTCCATCCAGCTCTCCTGGGTCTCCTGAATCTCTGCTGGTTCCGTCTAGCTCCCCTGAGTCTCCTGAATCTCAGCTGGTTCTGTCCAGCTCTCCTGGGTCTCCTGAATCTCAGGTGGTTCTGTCCAGCTCTCCTGGGTCTCCTGAATCTCCGCTGGTTCCGTCCAGGTCTCCTGAGTCTCCTGAATCTCAGCTGGTTCCGTCCAGGTCTCCTGGGTCTCCTGGGTCTCCTGAATCTCCGCTGGTTCCGTCCACCTCAACTCTGTCACCTTAATCTCACCCAGAACTACCCACACCACCATAGCCCCCTGAATTTCTGCTGGTTCCGGCCAGTTTTTTAGGTTTGTAGGTTTTACAGGTGCAGGAATTTTTAGTGTTTTATATACATAAGATACATAAGAACATGAACAAAGAAATAAAGTAAATCAAACTGACAAATACAATAAAACAAAGACACAAGTGAAATAAACAGTGCCTTAAGTTTTCCATGAAGGTCTGTTCAGGTAAATAATATAGCCTACAAAATAAATCTAATAAGCAATCAAATGTAAATGAACACTGCATAGTTTTCAATGTATGAGTTGATAGATTAATGCTTATTAAAGCTAACGTTATTCAGATTGAGAGCTGTAAGTAATTTTCTCTTTGCATTTTGCTGTTTGATTAACATTGATGGCTCAAGCGCCAGTCACTGCTGTCACTTTAAAACAATATTAATTGACACACATCGGATTTTCTCCCAACTGTTCACGACTACTTAAGACATAAACTGTGTTTAAGTGAATACTCTCCCAAGCTGGCTATTTTGACATATTTTGTGTGTATTTGATCGCTTGGACGTGCACCTGAAGCCCTAAGTTGCTTGTCTAGTCCGTGCGCACACATTTCAACCTGGGGAAGAGCATCTCTTGCCCGGAATATTGTGCTTTCAACATTTTATTATCAAACATGTCCCTCAATTTAGCAACAGTTAAGACGCCATTTTACAACAATCACTGTTTGTGCTCATTCTGACGTTAGGTTTGGGTTTTAGGGTGGAGCAAATGCACACCACTGTTAAAGGGTTAGTACCCAAAAAATTTAAATTAGCCTGTATTTTACTCACCTTCGAAGAATCCTAGGTGTATATGACTTTCTTCTTTCAGACGAATCCTGTTGTAGTTACAGTATATTTAAAATTGTCCTGGTTATTCCAAGCTGTATCTTTGCAGTCAGTGGGTGTTGCAGTTGAACAGTCCACAAGTTGTCAAATAAAGTGTGCTTCGGGGGCTGAATAAAGGCCTCCTGTAGTGAATCCATTCGTTTTTGTAAGAAAAATATCCATATATCACATGTAATAAACACTTTTCTCTCACTTCCTGTATCTGTCATACGTACAAGTACTTTTTGAGGCTGATGTATACTATCCTAAAGTTTTGCATCATGTGATGTACTGTAGCAATTAAGAGTTTGGCGATAAATAAATCTCCCCTGACAGGCATTGGGACATCTTGCATACAAAACGAATGCAAACGTTAGCAAGTGAACACCCTTTTTGAGCAGTGCCCTTTTTTCTTTTTTTTCTTTTTTCTTTTTTTGGAGTATAGCTTCCTTTCTTTCTGTCTCTGTCCTGTGGGGAAGGACGGTCCTGGTTTCATTATCTGTTAAAATACACACTAAATGCTAATATGTACAATAAGAGGGTGCTAAGGCCCTGGATAGACAGATAATCTATTATTGGAAGAGATCTTTGGCTATTCAACATGTTTCAACTATAGGAGGTCTCGATGCATTATATGTTGTCAATCCAACTGATCTGCTGGTGGAAAAGAAGGTAGATACGGATTAGACAAATCTGAAATAATCTGCTGAAAGCTCAAAAGCTTGAGATGTCTAGAGTTTTTTGGTCATTTATTCATTTTAGGAGGTCAGCAGCACTAATGAAAGCTATAGGCACTTGATGGGCTTCTGGGATTGACGAATTGGATTGACAGAATGACGGTAGCACAGAAGAGTTAAGTTTTACTGCTCTTTAAATAGACCACATGATTTGACCTCTACAGGTCATGTTGATGACAGCTGTTTGGACCCGGTCATTGCCCTTGTTTACTCTGTCAGTCCTGTGTCTACATAACAGCTTCTTGGTTCAGGCACATAATCATTTGGGTGAATGGTGAAGAATTGTGTCACAGTTCAGAAATTTTACAGAAAATAAATTAGTCATAAAAACGAGAAGTGTTGCAGAAATGCCTGTGCGTTGAGTTAGATATCAGTGTCAAGGTAAACATGAGATGTCAGATGTGCTCTTCCAGGCAAAGAAGCCTGTGTGTGGCCTTCAAAATATATGACCAAAAATCCATAACTAAAGACAAAGATTTCGTTTTCAACAGCATTCCACTGAAAGTTGGCCTGAATGCTTGTTGGTTCTTAGACATTCTGAGCCTTCTTAAATTCAAAGGAATCTTTTGCATACTTTGAATGTTATGATTTTGAGCTAGAGACAGATGTGTTTTTACAGCTCTGCATTATAACCAATCACACACGATGCTGTTTAGCATATGAATGCAATGACCAATCAGAGGTGTCCAGGTGAGTCATCGCAAAAATGCCAGTGTTTTCTTCACTCATTCGCTGACTGAATACCTCTTTCTGGCGAATTCTCAATGTGTGTACGAATCTGTAAGATATTAATTTCATAGTGTAAATAGCTTCAGTGATTTTAATGGGAGTTTTTGAGAGTGCTCGAACTAGACTGTCAGTGAAAATGTCTTCCTTTCTGTAAAATTAAAGTGTTATGATTAGGAGCCTAACTTTCAATGTTTTTATTCACATTAACTTTCAGTGTTAAATTTGCATTAAATATAAACTCAGTTGTATTAAAATATGCTATGGCATGACACCCCTATCTGTTAATTAAGTAAACAGACAGGTTTTTTATGCATAGTTAGTTTACATTATTAGGTTACTTTGACCATCGCTCACTATAGATCAACATAATCTTTAAAGGTGAGAATCAAGATATTTCATGATAATTCAGTTAATATGTTTGGGAATGTTTCAAATAAAAAGGAAAAAATAAATAAAACATAAGTGCTATTGTGGCTGATATGTGTCACAGCACATTTATTTACATTATGTGATAAATTTTGTAATGTTTTTTGGACTTATTATTTAAAAAACAAAAATATTCTATCTACACATGGAATGGAATGCAAAAACTTTGAAGCTCAATATCTCAAAACTACTCGGAATGCAGATAGAACCTTATAGTTCCAATGGGACAAAATGGGCAATATTATGCAATTGCTGGAGGCAGTCATGGCCTAATGGTTATAGAGTCGGACTTGTAACCCGAAGGTTGTGGGTTCAAGACTCAGGTCAAGGAGACCCTTGAGCAAGGCTCTGAACCCCAAACTGCTCCCTGGGCACTGTAGCAATATGGCTGACCACTGCTCCGGGTGTGTGTTAACAGTGTGTTTGTGTTCACTGCTCTGTGTGTGCACTTGGATGGGTTAAATGTAGAGCACAAATTCTGAGTATGGGTCACCATACTTGGCCACTCATCACTTCACTTTCACAAGTCTCAGTTAGCCTACATGTAGCAAGGGGATATAGATATATATATATATATCTTTTTTTAAAATAAAAGTCAAATGAATAGAAAATGCTAGTGTTAGAGGGTCATTTTTTTTAATGAATAAAAAGAAAACAAGAAGATAAAATAGAAAAGAATAGAGAATGCTAGTGTCAGAGGCTCTCTCTTTTTTAAAGAAGACAAGTTGTAAGAATAGAAATAGAATAGAGTGTGCAAGTGTTAGAGGGTCAAATGAAGATGGAAGAGATGTGTTATTAGCCGTTTCTTGAAGATGACTAAGGACTCAGATTGAGTTGGGCAGGTCATTCCACCAGGAAGGAACAGTTAATGTAAAAGTCTGTGAAAGTGATTTCTTTGGGATGGCACTATAGTTTGCTGTTCACTTGCAGAACACAAGCTTCTAGAGGGCACATAATTCTGAAGTAGTGAATTTAGGTAAAGGGGTGCAGAGTCAGTGATGGTTTTGTAGGCAAACATCAATGCCTTGAATTTTATATGAGCAATTATTGGTAGCCAGTGCAAACTGATGAACAGAGGTGTGACATGCGTTCTTTACAGCTCGTTAAAGACTAATCTTGTAGCTGCATTCTGGATTATAAATTAAGATCATTAGGATCAGTGGTATTTTTTTATTTGCGCCATACCCTTTCTGCAGTCCTGAGCTTAGAACAATGCTCACAGATAACATCAGATAGCCAAGGGGCAAAAGGGTGGTACGGGCTGGCCTGGAAGAGAGGGGACAGACAGTGTCTAAACAAAACATAATAGTGGAGCAGAGAGTGTCAATAGCACTGTTACATTAGTATCAAATGATGAGAACTGTTTACGAGGAGGAAGCAAAGATAAAAACCATAGCAGATGGCCAAGAGGGTGAGAGTGAGCGTAGGTTACGTCAAAAGATGACATGTAGAGGGGTATGTGTTGTGTCAGGAACCATGTTGAGATTACGAGTGAGGAGGAAGTGATCCGAGGTGTGCAGTGGAGTAGCCAGTACATGATCAGTGAAGCAGTGTGTAAATAAGGTCCAGTTGGTTGCTTGATTTGTGAGTAGCCATAGTTAACACTCGCTTGAGATCAAAAGAGGCAAGCAGAGTGTGGAAGTCTGCAGCCTGAGGTTTATCTAGCTGGGCAAAGTCTCCAAGCATAACTAGAGGAGTATTATCCTCAGAAAAATACATATTTATACTGTATGTGTGTGTATATATATGTGTGTGTGTGTGTGTGTACTGTATATGTAAGGTGTATGTGGCTGATGGTCCTGTTAAGCAGCATGTAAAAACACTTTTATTCAAATTCTGAAATAATTATGTAGCCTAAAAAAAGTGAGCAAATATAGCTTCCGTATAATTACTAAAAATCTGTCACTCATTTCAGTTTATCACAATCTCACAATGTTCCGTTATAATCAGTGAATCTCTTATTTATCGAGTCTACACGTGCGTCCAACTCAGCTCCTCCCGACAGCAGACGCAGGTTAACAAAACACAATAAAAACACAATAACAAAAATTATTTTAATCGCGAAACAGGCTTTTATAGTATAAGGATGTGCTCTGGAAAGTTTTCACAAATCTTCATTAAAAAAACAATAATAATAAAATGAATGAATAATTAAATAATCCCAGACTTTATAAATACAAGTTAAGCTGCATTTTGAAGTTGCTTTAAGACAGCCAGAATAGTTCACTCAGATGAACGCAAGAACAATCAAAACATGTAATTCCTACAAAGGAAATTAGGACATACCAGTGTGGAATGTGAGAATACTTATGAGATTACAGTTTGGATTAGTAAATGACACTTGATTTACATAAGGATCTTATTCAAAGCCCTGGAGCTAAGCTGTCTGTTGCTTAAGATTTTCCAGCTAAAACCCTCTTCGAGAGGGCATATAATGAGACTTTTAATGTCATTAGGGGATAGCTAAGGACAGACAATTACTTGCAGAAAGCATTTGAAGCATTTGAATGGAAGAAAGCATCTTGCTGGAGGCTGGGAGAGGATTCTCCTTAGCATGTCTTAGAGATGCTTACTGAAGAAGCCATTGTAATTAGTTCAAATGGTCACCAGGGAGTATTAGGGCTGAAGAGCTGCAACCCAAGATCTTGGGAGAGAGAGAGAGAGAGAGAGAGAGAGAGAGAGAGAGAGAGAGAGAGAGAGAGAGAGAGAGAGAGAGAAGGGTAATAATTATGACAAAAGGCCCATCCATTAATGTAAGCAGTGCACTCTTTTGTAATAAGCTTGATCAAATGGTTTTTATTTTCATATTTGCAGTCTTCATCCTTTTCAGCACAACCCCCCCCAACCTGCACAAAGGGCAGATCAGTGACAAATACAGACATGACCAAGCATTCTGTTCATGGTTTCTATTGCATGAGAATTGTCTCTGTGATGTTTTACAAGGCCCTACGTGTGTTCGGGACACTAGAACAACTTGATAGACTGACAGTGAGAGGGATTCCAACCTAAGTTTTGAGTGCAAGAAACCTCCCTATGGTGAAAGAAGGAACTCTCACTTTATTTCATGTTCTACATGGATTGAAATGCAAGGCTATTTTGGGAATGGAATACTGGCTTATTTTATGTACTTGCTGAATATATATTTTAAATTAAATTTTCTATATCTGGAAGACCAAGAACTGCAAAACAAGGTTATTATACTTTCAGCTACTGTATCTTACTGCAGTTTAATTACAACTTTGCTTTAACACGCCTGCTTGTCATTTTCAAGTGAACCCAAAGATTTTCATAGTTCATTCAGGTCTGTTTGATTAGAGCTGGAACAAAAATTTGCAGTTTGATTTCCAGGAGCAGGACTGATGCACCTGTCACATGATCTGTTCCATCAAATGCCTTGTCTTGGTTTGCCAACAGTGTTACACTGCTTTACTGCCCCTATAAAAATGATTTACGAGCAAATTGAGGTAATTAGAACCGAATTGAGGTGACAGAAGCTCTTACAGGGCATCTGGTTATTATGCTGGGAAAGAAATGAGTTTGTTAATTTGTAAAGGACAAGAGTAATTAAGTTGCCAGGACTGACGCAGTAACTTAACTGAAGTTAATGGGGGAGGGACCAAGTAAATGCAAAACCTCACGCCTCACTCCTCTGAAGCGTAGATCAGAAATGATAGGCCACGACTGAGCATATGTTTAGTTGTTTTTGAACACAAAGGCATGGTTAAGAAACGTGACTACTGCCCTTGTTCATTTTCAGAAGGATATATTATGACTAAAGGCTGTTACTACGAGGTCTCTAAATTACTTGATTCAGATTGGGCAATCATGGTCCTATAGATTGTGTAATGGCTTTTAAACTGGATGCCAAAGAACATACATGTTCAATTCATTGCAGTCTCCATCTGAAATTAACACATTGGCAGTAACTTGTATTCCTTTTCACACAAATTATGGGGGCAGATTATCATTTAATAAAGACATGGTTCCTTACCCAATACTATATAATGACCTCAAGACATTTTATATTAGTGTATGATTTGTAAACTTTTGTCATTTTTACATTTGCATTACATAAAGCTCCATATGTATGGCTTTTAGCAAACATGCTTGTTTGCTTACCTGGTACAGCATTCACACTTTTCATGATAAAAGAGTTCAAAGACTTGTAGAAACAAGAAAAAATGGCATGGTTGCTTCAGCGAATGCATTTTTATTTGATATTTGCTTATGTTAACAGTATTGGTTAGGTTAAGGGTAGGGTTTAGTGTCAGTGGTACATTCTTTTCAAACACAATAGGGCTGGGTAAAAAATACAGATTCTTCGATTTCAATCGATCTTCAACTTTTGGATTTTGATGGAAAATATATAAGAACGATAATACATTTTTCGATTTTCTGTCCATGTATTTATGGATAAGTAGCCATGTCGGGGTCTTGATCACCCTAATGGGTTTTTTGATTTTGATCGTCTGACTGTACATTATCCCTAATTTATCCAAATAATTTGCTACAGTTTTTAGTGTGCATTTAGCTTGCTGGTAGGATACTTCAATGCAAAGCCGCTTTGATATGCTTTTGATGTTTCTGATCGTAATTAATGATAAATATGTGATGTTTTTTGCCTGAACCCAGTATCACAGTGCAGCTGTAATCCAGCATTGTACTTGATGGGCTAGAAGAAAAGGGTCTCTTTATAAAGCAAAGAGATGTTGGTTTGTGTTGCAGATGCTTGTGTTGTCTCACAGGGTGTCTCAGTCTCTTACCCGATGGCCATGGCTTTTGTGGCTCTGACATCCCTCATATCTTTTATTTACTTGTTGTTCAGAGAGGATCTCCTTCAGGCGTTCACTGCCCTCAGGCTAGCTGTAGGCAATCAGCACAGACAGGTCACTACAGCTGGGGCTGTACCATCACTCCTGCGGCACACACCTTCTCCTCCCCCAGCTGCTCCAAGAGCAGTCACTCACAACATAAGTAATGATGGTCTCATTTAATAAGATGTAGTATCTCACATTGAAACACATCATAGCCCATCACAGAGAACTACAAGAACCACTTTTCCACTGTAATGATGTTGGTGCTGGAGCTGGTGCTCTGCCGGGATATCTATGAAACTCTTTAAGACTTGACAGCCATATGACAATGTAACTGACTATGTTACTACAGGTACATAGCTGTCTTTGATAACTAGTCTTACTCCTAGATTTGAAATTTGTGTATTCAGACAAAACAAATATTTCATTATGCAGTAACAATATACAATACATTAAACAATAATATAATAATTACCTATATATATATATATATATATATATATATATATATATATATATATATATATATATATAATAAGCAGTATATGTATGTGTGTTTAAGAGAATTGTTATTAATTAGCTCAAGAAAGTTTCATCCCTGTCCAATGTTTATGCTATTTCTCTTCAGACGTTTCAGAAGTTATGACCAATAATGTCTTTGTACTCATTTTAACAAGCGTATCTCATAACCCCCTCACACCAGCATGGTTGTTGTTGCAATCTCCAGTAGTATGTTGTTCTGTCTCACCTGTTTCTTTTCCGACTGTGAAACAACAATCCAGAGTGCATTGCACACATACCCTAGTGTACGTTTAAAAAACGAAGTATGCTTTGGGCTTAATTTGGCAATGCAGTCTAAAGCTAAGCAGCGAAACTTTGACCTTGCTGTACTTTGTTAGGACATTGTACAAGTTGTTACTATAACCTGGTCTTGGACCAGCAGGTTTTTCCAGACCAGAACCACCTCTTCTTCAGTGGAAACGTCTAAGGTTACGTATGTAACCCTGGTTCCTCGAAGGAACGAGACGCTGCGTCGGAGACGCTTTGGGGAACGCCTCCAGCATGACGTCTCTGAATCATGTGTGTAATCAGTCCAATGGATGGCCGAGACGTCATAGGCGGGTGACATCAGAGACCAGGAAGCATAAAAGCACGATCGCCGAAGCTGGTATCCAGTCTCAAAGGATGAAGCAAGCGCCGGCCAGAGATGCCAGAAGTGTGGCACTGCGACGCAGCATCTCGTTCCTTCGAGGAACCAGGGTTACATACGTAACCTTAGACGTTCCTCTTCAGGAACTCGAGCTGCGTCGGAGACACTTTGGGGAACGAGAATGCCCAGACTTACAAATCTCTGCCTAGTGTGGGAAACTGCACAGCTATGGCGAGAGAACAGAAGAGCCTGGAGTAGCTTGCATGTCAAGGCTGTAAAACCTCACAAAGGTCAAGGGCGTGGACCAACCCGCAGCATCGCAGATGTCCCGCATAGAGACACCTGCTAGGAAGGCCTTGGAGGCCGCCACACCTCTAGTGGAGTGAGCCTTGACCCCCAAGGGGGAGGGGAGGCCAGAGTACTCATAAGCCAAGGCAATGGCATCTACTAACCACCGACTGAGGGTCTGTTTAGTAGCTGGAAGACCTCTCTTAGGGGGACCATAGCAAACAAACAACTGGTCCGCCCTTCTCCACAGGGCAGCTCTGTGGACGTATGTGTCCAGTGCTCCAGTACTTGGCCAGACCGGGCACAAAATCAATGTAGGACGGGGCCACGGAAAGGGCCTGTAGGTCCCCAACTCTCTTGAGAGAAGATATCGCTAACAAGAAAACAGTCTTTATAGTAAGAAGGCGATCAGAAATCTCTTCAATTGGCTCGAATGGAGGATTACAGAGAGCTTCTAACACCACAGCCAGGTCCCACGTGGGGACACGAGAACGTACCGGAGGCCTCAGCCTCAGCGCACCACGGAGGAAACGTGTAACCAGGGGGTGTCTGCCCACTGACTGGCCACCGAGAAGGGCATGGTAGGCTGCAATGGCCGCCACGTAGACCTTCGAGGTGGAGTGGGTCAACCCTACGGAGAATCGGGCCTGCAGGAACTCCAGCACTGTACCAATCGGGCAGTTAACTGGGTCGAGCTGGTGGTCTCTGCACCAAGAAGTGAAGAGCTTCCACTTCAAGGTGTACAGTTTCCTCGTTGAGGGAGCTCTGGATTGGAGGATGGTCTCAACAACCTCGGTTAAGAGACCAGAAGCTACGAGTTGTGCCCCCTCAGAGGCCACACCCATAACTTCCACAGCTCCGGGCGGGGATGGACTATAGTGCCCTCCGCCTGTGAGAGGAGATCCCTCCTGACGGGAATCTCCCATGGAGAGCCGTCGAGGAGGGAAATCAGGTCCGAGAACCATACTCGGCCCGGCCAGAACGGGATCACCACTAGAATCAACACCCCGTCCCGGCGCACTCTCGCCAGAACTCCTGGGAGCAGAGCGATCGGGGGAAAGGCGTACAGACGAAGCCTCAGCCACGTCTGTACCATGGCGTCCAGCCCCAGTGGAGCTGGATGAGTCAGAGAGAACCAGAGGGGACAGTGCGATGTCTGACGAGTTGCAAACAGGTCCATCTGAGCCTGGCCAAAAACTCTCCAAATCTGCTTCACCACCTCGGTGTGAAGCCGCCATTCCCCGGGCCTCGGCCCCTGCCTCGACAGGATGTCTGCTCCCAAATTGAGATGCGCAGAAATGTTAACTGCTCTCAATGAGAGAAGTTCGTCCTGGGACCACACAAGGATCTGGTACGCTAGTTTGTAAAAATGGCGTGAGCGCAGACCTCCTTGGTGGTGGATGTAAGAGACCACCGCTGGTGTTGTCGGTGCGCACCAACACATGGTGACCTCTTAGGTCTGGGAGAAAATGTTGTAGTGCTCGGAGCACGGCCAGCATCTCCAGGCAGTTTATGTGCCATGTCAGATGGCGACCACTCCACAGACCGTGGGCAGGGTGGCCACTCATGACCGCACCCCAGCCAGTGAGGGATGCGTCCGTCGCTAGCGTCATGCGGCGACAAGGAGCTCCCAGCACCGGGCCCTGAGACAAGAACCAAGGTTTCCTCCACATGTCCAAGGCACGTAGGCAGCGCTGCGTGACCTTGATCATGCGAAGTGGGTTTCCCCTCGGGGAGAACCCCTTGGTCTTGAGCCACCACTGTAGCGGTCTCATGTACAGCAGGCCAATAGGTATAATGTTGGACGCAGCTGCCATCAGACCCAGCAGTTTTTGAAACTGCTTGACAGTGAGTGACCGGCATTTTCTTACTCTCGTGACTGCGGCGAGGATCGACTCGATCCGAGCAGGTGACATACGTGCCTGCATCGTGGTCGAATCCCACACCACGCCCAGATAAGTGGTCCTCTGTAATGGAGAAAGCACACTTTTCTTGGCGTTTAGTCTTAACCCCAGCTCTTTCATATGGGCGAGAATGACATCTCAATGCCGAACTGCCTCCTGCTCTGACTGAGCTAAAATCAACCAATCGTCGATATAGTTTAGTATGCGGATGCCCTGGAGTCGCAATGGAGCCAGAGCTGCATCCACACACTTTGTGAAAGTGCGGGGTGAGAGTGCAAGGCCAAAGGGAAGAACCCGATATTGGTACGCTTTTCCCCCAAAAGCGAACCTCAGGAACTTCCTGTGATTGGGAAGGATGGAGGCATGGAAGTATGCGTCTTTTAGATCTATCGTGACAAACCAGTCCTCGGACCTGATCTGAGACACGACCTGTTTGAGAGTGAGCATCCTGAACTTCAACCGCTTGACTGAGCAGTTCAACAGACGCAGGTCTAAAATGGGACGCAACCCTCCATCCTTCTTTGGAACTATGAAGTACAGCTGTAGAACCCGGACCCTCTGTCGTGAGGAGGGACCACCTCGATGGCCTACTTCCTCAGGAGAGTGAGCACTTCCTGTGCCATAACCAGAGCCTGCTCGGGGCCCACCAGGGTGGGTGTAATCCCGTTGAACCGAGGCGGAGGAGAACCAAACTGGATTCTGTAGCCTCTTTCTACAGTGTGCAGGACCCATTGAGACACATTTAGCAGTAGTTTTCATGCTGCTAAATGATCTACTAAGGGAATCAGATTCTCGAGACTGACCTCTGGTGTAATCAGAACAGCTAGTTCGGTGCCCTGTAACAGCGGACCGGCAGGAGACAGCCGAACTAACTGTTCTAGAGACCTCCGCGGAGGTGGCGAGCCTCTCAGCACCGCTACGTTTCCGGGCGGTAACTGAGAGTGGTGCTCACGGGAAACCGCTGCACCCTGTATCTCCGGCAGGGTTGGCAGACCGATCTCCTGAGGGCACTGAGGCGAGACGGACACCGTGTAATGAGGTGTGACCCACTGCACCACAGAGGGGACTGCCCTCATAAGCTCCGGGCCAGGGGCGTCAGGGCTTATTGGCCGAGGACCTCTTAGCCTTAAGTACGGTCCGCAGATCCGGCTTAGACTTAGAAGCCCCCAACCCAGAGCGCTCTGTTTCTGTGCCTCCCTGTATGAGGAGCTGGTACTCGGTGGAGGCTGCCCCCAGAATTAGAGAGCGACGCGGGAGGAACCGCTGGAACGGCGCCGCCTGCTTAGGCGCCTCCTGGTACCTGTCGACGACAGAACCAGGGACACAAGCGGGGCGTCCATGAGACAGACCCTGTCCTTTTCTCTCATGTCGGACAAGGTGAGCCACAAATGTCTCTCTGCTGCCACCATTGCTGCCATAGACCGCCCAATAGCACGAGCGATCTCCTTGGTAGCGCGGAGAGACGAATCTTCGGTCCTCCTTAGCTCCATGATATCCTCAGATCTCACGTGCTCTTGCTCATCTAAATCTTTCAGCAGATCAGCTTGGTACGCCTGTAACACCACCATGGTGTGCAGACATGCACCAGCCTGACCTGCTGCCGAGTACCCCTTGCCCACCAGCGCTGAAGTTGTGCGCAGCGGCTTGGAGGGCAGCGGTGGAACCTTTAATGACGATGCCGGGCTGGGAGACAGATAGCTCGCGAGCATCTGTTCAACCCGGGGCATCGCCTTATAACCGCGCTCATTCATCCCTGCTACGTTGCCGTAGTGATCAGAAATGGGGACGAAGAGGCGGGCTGAGAATGGTTTTCCCCACGATTTACACACCTCGGCGTGTAAATCAGGAAAAAAAGGCAGGCTTCGGCGTGGAGGTGGCGGCTTAGTTCGCAGAAAACGCTCATCCAGTTTGCTTTTCTGCAGTTTTTCTCGGCGGGCCTTTTTCTCGGCGGGCCAATCAATGTTTAACTTGGCCACGGCACGAGTAACCACCTCCAAAAGCTCCTCATACTGGGGCGATTGAGGGGGCGAATCCTCAGCGATGTTCACCACATCAACCTCCTTGGAGGAAGATAGATGAAGCGCCGAGCCCGCTCCCCAGGGAGAAGTAGCGCCGGAGCGTGCTTCCGATCCCTGAGAGCAGAGAACATGCAGGGCAAGCTGCTCGCAATGCGGGCAGTCGGCCCCCTCGAGAGCCGACTCTGCATGCTCCGCTCCCAGGCAAAAAACGCACAAACTGTGTGCATCCTTGCCTGAGATGTAGCGAGGACAGGGAGGAACACACAGTCTGAAAAGCTGCTTGCCTTTGCCCATTTTGTGTTTGGTCTTGGAGGGTGCTTTTGACATACTTTCTTGGGATGACAAACAACACTAAACAAGACTCACAAACGTGAATGTTTTGACAGTACACAGACAGAGCGCTTGCTGAAGACAGAAGGCTGGATACCGGCTTCGCCGCTCGTGCTTTTATGCTTCCTGGTCTCTGACGTCACCCGCCTTTGACGTCTCGCACATCCATTGGACTGATTACACATATGATTCAGAGACGTCACGCTGGAGGCGTTCCCCAAAGCGTATCCGACGCAGCTCGAGTTCCTGAAGAGGAACTTTCTTAACAGTTCTAGATTAATAGCTAAGCTGATGGAAAGAGGTATAGGTGAGATTCTTGGAGTTTAGGATAAACCACTCCCTTCTCTTTCTCCATCCCCTTCAGCTCAGTGTTGGTCCATCATTTCTAGTTGTTAGAGAGCACATTACTACTTTTGGCGAAGCTCTGTTTGTCCTGTGCTTGACAGATTTCCTATGAAATACTGGTGAGGTTTTGTTTAGTGAAGCCTGCAATTCCTTTGCAAGCAGCTGCATCCTTTCTTGAGATGTGGCTGCTCTTTCAGGGTGTTTGCTGTCAGGTTGTTGACAATGAGGACAAAACTCCCCTGTGATAAAAGAGCAGCAGTTAAACTTGGAATGCTGCCAACATGAAACATGCTGAAAACCATTTCCATGAGACATTTCTGTTATCCATTTGCTTTAGCACACTATAGTGCCATCAGCTTAGCTCTATGCTATTATAGCAAACACATAAATTATGTTTTTTTGTTGGTTTTTTGTTGGGTGATAAACACATTCGCTCAGCACTCTATCCTTTCTTTATTTTTGTCACACACTTGTGCAACCCCTAAAAGTCTTAAGTCTTAAACATTTACTGTCTCAGTAAGCAAAAGTGAGTAGTTTTCTACCTTGATGACCGGGAGAGAATGAAAATGGATCTTTCCTACCTGAGGTTCTTCCTCTTTTGTCAGAAAGAGTGATTCTGCTTAGGATCTGAGTAATGTGTGTGTACAAAGCCACAGTAATGCTTTAAAAAATGCAGAGGTGTCAAGTAACGAAGTACAAATACTTCGTTACATTACTTAAGTAGAAATTTTGGGTATCTATACTTTACTTGAGTAATTATTTTTCAGTCGACTTTTTACTTCTACTCCTTACATTTTCACGCAATTATCTGTACTTTCTACTCCTTACATTTTAAAAATAGGTTTGTTACTGCTATTTCATTTCACCTTGTTTTCATTCCAGCTTGTCATCATTCCAAAAAAAAAAAAAAAAAAACACCTATCCAGATAAATCGCGCCATCCGGATGAAGTGAAGTTGATTGTGGTTGGATGAGAAGTATAAACATATACCATTCCGACACCCTATTGGTTTGTACGTGATCCATCGCACCTGCACATGACACAGATCACATCACACTCCAGTAAGGGCATAGCCAGTGTTGGGTTCGTATAGCAAAAAATATATTTCTTCAAAGTAGGGTTGGGGTATGGAACCGGCAGATTTTGGTGCCTCTTAAATGCCTGACCCAGATAGCAAGCAGACGTTGATTCAACATTGATTTTTGGTTGTAAAGGTCAGTATCGGTCGTCGATCAAATTTCGATGTTGAATCAACGTTCACTATTTGGTCGGAACATCAGAACGTTATTTCGTGGAAAATAAAACATCGATTCAACGTCGAAATCACATTGACTCATCAACCGACACAGCCGACGAATCTGATCTGAATAATAACGTCTGATATAAGTTGAAACTTGATCAGAGGAATCAGAAATCTGCGCTTGCACTCTCACACAGAGAAAAGGGTAACTAGTAAATGTATTTTTATTCATTATTTTATATAGCCTAGTGGGTTGTCCGTCTGTCACTGAATATTATTGGCTACTTAAAGTCTGAAGTGGAATGAACGTTTTAAAAGCAATGACACACAAAACATTTTAACTTGAGCTTTGTCGAATGTTTAATGTTTATTCATTTTGTTCTGCAGACATGTGTTCTATCACTGGCAAGCCGATGGTCAGTATATATATATATATATATATATATATATATATATATTTATATATATATATATATATATATATATATATATGGAGAGAGAGAGAGAGAGAGAGAAAACCAGTAGATAGGCTAGACCAGATAAAGAACAGAGAAAGCTAGTTTTTTTTTTTTTTTTAATGAAAACAAGCAGTGAGAAAACAAATAGAGAGTGCAAGTGTTAGAGAGTAATACATAAGCAGGCTTTGTAATAGGCTAAATAGGGGGTGGAATGTTCGTAAAAAAAAGCACCAAATCTTAAACTACTTAAACTATAAAACTTAATCTTTTTATACTTTTATACTTATTATCACTGTAAAAGTGATGTTTTATCTGACTCACGTGCAGGGGTGGCGTTTTTCACCTATGAATGGGTCATGGAACTACGAAAAAAAACCTTAAATTGATTATTTAATAATTTAATTAGATTTAAGTTATTTATTAACGAAATCTTTGTTTAGCCTATGTAAATTCCGCGTGCTTTAATGAGCGCGCGCTGAACATTGGAGTAGCGTTCATTCAGATTCAAACACTGGAGCGGAGGGAGTTGCCATGGAAACGGGGCGACCGACAACATTGACAAGTTGCATGCTCCATCTCTCGCTGCTGTTTTCACTGCTTTCGGTAAGTTTAGTCCATGAAAATCACACAGATATCATATGCCACTGTGCCTGACACTTCTTTTGCTTGTATTTGACCCGCATCTGTTGAATTTACTCCATAGAAATGGTGTAGTGTTTTCGAACAAGTCCGTAAGCATCTTAACCGTTATCAGAGGAGGTAACGTATGCTAACTCCATAGACTGAGCTCTTTATGAAAAGTTAGGGATTTTAATAACACATTAAAAATGAGATAGAGATAGAGACAGAGACAGCCAAAGGGTCAAGGCTTTTCTGGTTAACATTGATCAGTTAACACCTGCTGGTAGATGCTGTAACTACACCTTAATGCTGTTCTTGTACTTTATATTCATCAAAGAATCCTGGGAGGGGAATGTATCACGGTTTCCACAAAATTATCAGCACAAATGTTTTCAACCAAACAAATAAATAAAAAAGAAATAAACTTATTAATAATAATAAATATTCAATCTAATAGTAAAAAAAAAAAGAAGAAAAAAAGTTGATATTAAAATGGAATATTTTTTTTAATTGTAATAATGTTTCACAGTATTAGTATTTTTACTATATTTGGAATTTTATATACAGCCAGCCTGGGTCATGTCCCAGTGCCCCATAACCCTACTTTTTTTTTTTGTCTCCACTTTAATGTGCTATAAAGGCAAAAAATATAATCAACAATGTTTATAATTCAGATACATTGTCAGAGTTGAGTTACATATATATATATTTTTCTACAGAGAGCAAATGATTGGCTCATGGAATCTTATTTTACATACAGACCTCTGACACTCATCAAAAAACAAAAAGGGAAATCATAACTAGGACAAAGGCTCAAGCTATCAGCACTAAGCGATTCTTGCCAAGCCAATTATTTTAAGTGGAGACTTCATTAAGACATTAATTAAAGAGTGCCCTGATATGTCATGTTAGCTATTGAATGTTTTGTTAGAACCAAACATTTTGCAGAATTACATTCTACAATTTAATTATTCCACTTATTGTACCACACTGTATAGTCAGGTCGCTCTTCAGGCAGCTGCAAGTGGGCATCTGTTTAAAATGCATTCAGTAACACTTAAGCCACAGTCACACTAAACTTAGAGAATGCAAAGTTTCAGGTTTAAAGTTTGCTTTTAATTCAGCAAAGGAGATGAACAACATATTGTTCTTCTATTTGAAACCTCACGTCTGTGATAAACAAAGCACAGCTTAGCAAACTTGAACTTTGGAATGCAGTGACATGCAAAACTTCTTAGCATGAGCCTGCATTTCAAATTTCAAATTTCAATGGAATGAAACATGTACTGTAGCCATCACTTTAGTCTTAGATTATATGTGTTTTGTGCAGCAAGTTGAGAGCTCAGCAGTGATTAGGAAGATAAATACTACACAATGTACACATTAGGTTAAGATTTATATGTATTTCTATGAGGGAAAGTGTTTGATTTTGATGCTGTATCTGGTTTCTTCAGTTTTAAGTAAAAAAGTGAAAGTGACTTGACATGTGGCCAAGTATGGTGACCCATACTCAGAATTAGTGCTCTGCATTTATCCCATCCAAAGTGCACACACAGCAGTGAACACACACCCAGAGCAGTGGGCAGCCATTTTTGCTGTGGCGTCTGGGGAGCAGTTGGGGGTTCGGTGCCTTGCTCAAGGGCACCTCAGTCGTGGTATTGAAAGTGGGAGAGAGCGCTGTACATTCAATTCACCCACCGGCAATCCCTGCTGGGTCAAGACTTGAACCTGCAACCTTTGGATTACAAGTCTGACTCTCTAACAATAAAACCACGACTTCTCCATCTTTTAAGGCAATTATGGTTTAATTGGTATGATAAAAATATTCCATTCCACTCTTTCAGTTATTATGTTATCATAAAAACATTGTGCACAATAATTATACTATAAAATGACCAAATGATATTCAAAGTCATTTTAAAGTTTAACTCTTTAAACTGAGTAGTCTTTTTTATAGCTTTAAAGCTAACAGTTAGCATTTGACCTTGAAAATCCTTTATGTAATTTGTATTATCTGCATAAATCCAACACAGTACTGGAAACAACTGTTAGAATAAGTACAGAACTGTAAAATTATACCTTTTAATGGCCAAGTTGAAGCTGTAAAGATGACTTAAATTTAGTTGGCTTAGAGTTAGCTAAATCCAAATAGTTGGATAATTGTACCTAAAAGTATCTGAAGGTCAGTCTACTTCCAAACACAAATAGCCTGTCAAAGTCTTTGTCAGACCATAACACTATCTGATCAGGCAGTTAACCTTTTCCTTCAATAGTCATTCAACTCTGTAAAACTTTCCCTTAAAATCACCTCATACATCTGTGCTTTCCTTTGAACAATGTTTCTTAGACCATGTACAACCTTAGAATGTAAATAGACAAATAAGCGGTGTCCAATATCACAGGGTTTGTCAGCACCCTGGTATAAATATGATGTATGAGCTAAGCAATAGATGTGACCTTGTCAAAGGCAGCACCTAAAATGTTGATGAATGAAAGGAGAAGGGGATAAGGTAAAGTAGGCAGGTGATGGGAGGGTGACAGTGATGGAGAACACTCTCAGAAAACGCTGCTGTTTGGGGTGACAGGTGTTGGAGAGATCCCTCAGACGCAGGTTCTAGCATGGAGAGGAGCAATCGGATGCATTTAACAGGGAAGGAGACAGATTCCTCTAGCAGTCATTGAATGGGGGAGGTTGGGGGGTTACGGTCGGAGCGCAAAGTATCTATGAGTTATGTAAAGGCTGATAGGATGTTTCCAAGTCTGAAGATAGCTCTGATAGTTGGAAGCCACCCAACCTAAAGGTAATAACTAGTCATAGGATACTTTTATTTTACATACACTATGTCAATCACATAACTGTGACATGGTGCCATCTTTTCATGGCATTATCACATACATCAGGTGAAATCTAAGCTGACTTCTAACATGTTCTCTAAAGAGATGTATTGTGGGGTTTCTATTACTATATTACCCTCATAATGCTTGCTATCTCACACCAAGATGCAACCTCAAGCAAGGACTCTGGAAATATCCGTCACATGGAATGAGCATTCTGGCATGCGCTGGAAATAAATCATTTAGCTTGTATAAACTATCAGCGGGTTGGGAAGTTTATGAACTTTGAGGTGCATTGGGTCATTAATCATAACTGAGGCTGAGGATTTAAGAGGAGATTCCTCCACCCATGCTTACCCTCTCTCTGTTGCTCTTTCTTCGTCTTCTACTCTTCATCCTCCCCATATTGTACATCCCACCCTCCTTTGACAGCAGATTTTAAAAAATGATGTCAAAAGGTGATAATTCAGGGAGAGAATGGGGTTGGAATAGATGGATTAGCCTGGTATTTAAAGGTTGGATGTCAACCCCTGGCGTTCTGCTTTTCTTTACCCTCTCTACACCTGTAATGGAGTGGTCAGAAGTAAATGGGGGTTAGTTTAAAAAGCTCTTACCCCATGGCAGAAAACTTTATTTCCACTAGCTGAACATATTACTGAGATATTACACTGTATTTGTAAACCCTAAGTTTACACTCTTATTTGTGTATTTATAGTTTTTAAAACACTGAGTGGACAAATACAACATGTGACAAGCATGTTGTTATATGATAATCTGTTCTGATTGAGAACCTTTTTCTAGATTAAAAAAAAAAAAAAAAAAAAAACTAAGCTGATTGCTATACTTTTAGAAGAGTTTTGGGCAATTTACAGCTGGCCAGGCTGGTCAAGAAGCTGGCTGCCTAAATAAACAGCGTAAAACCAGCTTGGCCAGGTCTGGAGACCAACTCAAACCAGTTAAGCTCATCTTATATCAGCTGGTTTAATAGGGGACTTTTCTTAAATAATGGACTGTCTATTTATTGCTCCAATTAAACAGGGTGACCATACATGCTCTTTTTGTGCATGTATGCATCCTGACCAGGATTGCTATATTGCAGGTTTGGCTTTGATTTCATGCTTTCATACCCGGTGAAGGTAATGATTTGAAAAGTAGTTTGACCAACATGCAGGCATTGTACCCATTGTAACCATTAGGGTACATACATCAGGTCATACGTCATGGCAGAATTGTAACCCACATTTAACTCAAAGGTAACATGTTTGAGTCTCAGTACCGGCAGGTAGTAAATGTACAGTGCTCTCTTTCACCTTCAATACCACAACTGACGTGAGACACTTGAGTAAGGCACCGAACCCCCAACTGCTCCCCGGGCACCGCAGCAAAAATGGCTGCCCACTGCTCCGGGTGTGTGTTCACTGTGTGTGTGTGTGTGTGTTCACTACTCACTGCTGTGCATGTGCCCTTGGATGGGTTAAATGTAGAGCACAAATTCCAAGTATGGGACACCATAAAACTGGTCCGTGTACATTGCGTTAATTCATTCATTCACTTTTTTTATTTTATTTAGTATTGAAAAAAAGAGACATGAGAAAACTGCACCATTATTATTATACATTTTTTCAAAAAATATGTAAAAACAAGAATTCCCCTTGATTTTTCATTTTACATTCAGGGGTAGAAAATGGATGAACAGCTTGAATGTTCAATTTCCATGTGTGTGAAACACCCCTTTCTACTAACTGGTCAAGCAAAGATCAAATGGTGTCATCATCACGTCTTCTTCAGTTCCACGCAACAGAATAATAGCCCTATGCTGCTATAGTAAAAGCCTTTATTACAACTCCATTTCATCTCTCTCTTAACAAACAACCAGACTATCAAATGCCAGATTAGCACCTGATTGATGCTATCCTACTTTCAATATGTCTATAGTAGTAGAGTGCAGTCTCGGGAGTACACCCGGCCTGCGAGGGGCGATGGGGGTATGTGACGAGTGAGGCGGGGTCGAGAGCCATGGGAATGTAGCAAGGCCGGTGGAGTGATTGAAAATGAGCGACACCTGCACTACTCACCGGTCTCGAGTCCCACGGAGGAGCTCCGGAAGGATAAGAGGAGGAGTAACGACAGTGAAGGAGGAGAGAGGACCAGGCCTGGATTTTATTTTGTGTTTTGTTTCTGTTTGTGCGTGGCAGTCGTCCACAAGGGGCTGTCGTGCTACTTTGTGTTTATTTTATTATTAAAGTTTTTGTTAGAATGTTCGCCGGTTCCCACCTCCTTCTTCCCGAACTATGAACTGTGTTACAGTCTGGATATTCCTTTACCTAGGGTTAAAATGATCCTTAACCCAGGGTTTAAAGGATGTTACCCCAAGGTTAAAAGACTATTGGATGCATACAGTAGACCTGTTTTATATGCATGTTAGATCTTTATAAAAACTATTTGAATATTCCGAACATCACATTCAGAGAAGCCAACACCTCTGAGCTCATACCAAAACTTGAGAAAGACAATGGGGGTCAGTGTTCACATAAAAAATCGTCATGCCTTTGGGACAATTGGAGCTTTAATTAAATATGCTCCGTAGTCTGGGTTCAAAGATCCCTGGCTCTTTGGTGAAGGCAGTCCATCTGTCCAGTGATCCCTCCAATTCCCACCCACCACCTTTAATTAATGGTGGATACCCATGCTTCTCGCTAGCTGATCCCATCGCACGCGCAGAGAAAAGTGAAAGAGTGAAGGAATCCATCAGTCTTCTGCCTATGGTGAAGAATAGCAGATTAACACACTTCTGTCCATTGAACGCTGGGAATTCCTCTCCTTGGGTGTTAGCCAGAGGATCCGCAGCTGTTTCGGCTATTAATAAAAGTGGCGTGTGTGCACGCGTGTCTGTGTGTGTTCGTTTGGATAGTGTGACTGCCAACTTGTGGCCTTGAGTGTAAGTCCAATCTTTAGAAAGCAGCGCCTTGAGAAATTGAGTTGAGAGCAGAGGAGTGTAAACTGCTCTTTGAGCCGTAATCATTCTTCTACACTGGGCCTGTGATCTCCAGTAATCAGTCCTTCTGTTCATCCTCATCTCACTTGATCATGATCCTCTAAACCTCCAAAAGAAATTAGGAAGAATGAACATGCGCACCTACACGACTCTACACACACATACTGTTGAGCTTTTGCTCATGAAGGGAAATTCAGATAACGGTGCCTGATGAGGATGTTTTGAATCCCAGTGCTTCAGTCTGATTACATTCAATATATTTGGCACCGATTAGTTTAAGCAATTAGCAATGATGTATTAGCAACCAAAGCTTGCAGGTTTCTGTGTATGCTTCCAGCTTAACACCCACCAGAGGACCCCAAAGAAAATGTAACTGTTAATACTGTGTTTTGTATAAATTTTATCTACATTTATTTACATAGTTTTTTGTTTTATAAAAGGTGTAAAGTAAAAGATTTTTAGATTAATTTCCCCCCTAAAAGTGAGTATAAACACTGTGGCTGTATCAAAATATTGCTCTGTTTGTTTGAATATCCCAGACAAGCTTGACATAGCACCATTGGCTTGACCAGTGGTGTTAGATTAGGGTATGGCTATCTGTTTCTCTGACCAAGAGACAGAGAGTTTGGAAATCTGTTTGAGCACAGTCATTATTTTCCCCATAAATAACTTTTTAATAATGTCAGCTAGTGTAGTAATATCCAAACTCATTTAATGTTTCAGTCTCTTGATGATGCATCTTTGACGATTCAAGTTTTTTTTCTAAAAGTAGAGATTTTGCAACTGAAAAGGTGCTGAGGTGGATTTGTGCAGATTTTCACAAGAGCAGTACTAGCAGTGTTGAGTTCTTGAGACCCATTTAGTAGCCTACCTTTCTAAGAAGGCACCAAATCCCAGGCATGTTGTTAATAAGCAGGCTCTTTAGCAGCTTGTAAAGGTGGAATGTCACATTCAAAATGGTCTTGTACATGAGTTTTGAAACTTTTCTATCAGTACCATTTCTTTCAACTAACTGAAATCTTCTTTCAGCTTTGCTCAATACATTGAAGGGTCCACAGTTCATTTGTATGTGTGCACTTTTCAGATAATATGACATTTATCCAAAGGAAAATGGCTCAAATTAAAAGTTAATCTACATAGAATTTGTTGGGGGGTATCCTTAAAAAGCCAGGAAGAAATCATTTGCCTATTTTATTTTTTTAAATAAATAAATCACTCATCCAGCTAGTCTGAATAAATAAAAAAGCCTTATTTATTCAAGTGACATTGTATATGCTACCATTATCTGGGGAGAGATAATTTAGAGCGGATTGTCAAGCATGGACAATCTCAAGGCTGTACGTTCATCTCCAGAGACCTTAGTGTGCCTATTTCCACCATATATGACCCACAAAGTGATCACCTCATGTCATCCACTGCTTTTTTTTTTTCTTTCTTTCTTTTTTTTTAAAAGAAACATAAGATGACTAAATGGCTCAACGAGAAAAATACAAAAGCACTAAGAACACTGGAGAACTAGATGGATGGATGGAAGGAAAGATAGACCTGTTTCCCAGAATGTTATCCAATTAAATTCCTCTTCCTGTCATTCCAGTTATAATTCAACTTTTTGTGAGGTATAACCTTTTAAATTTAACTCTGAATTTTGCCAAATTCAGGTTTACACAGACTTCTTAGAGTTATTTTAATCAAAGGCTGTGCTTTCTACAAAATAAGTGCAGGACCAAGTAGGTCACTAAGATCAACAAATCAATCATTGTTGGCTGTTCCGCAGTCCAAAAATAAATCAAAAGGTGCTTTTTCAGTAGTATGCCCAAAATTGTGGAACAGTCTCCCCCTTTATATTCAGCAGGCACCTTCTATAGAGGTTTTCAGGTCTCAGTTGAAGACACATTTTTTTAGTCTGGCTTTTGAAGTAGAGAAATTTTGAGGATGGGAAACCTTACAACGCTCTGTTGTATTTGTGTAATTTATGTGTCTGTATTTGATTTTGATTTTTAATGTTCGTGAAGCACTTTGCGCAAGTAAAATGCATTTAAATGTGCTATATAAATAAATAAAAGTTGAAGTTGAAAAGTGCTTATTTTATTCCCAAATGTTTAAATTGAAAAACATATTATATTAACAGTTAAAAAGAGTTATGAAGACAACATTTTTTTTAAAAACCTGTATTTTTGAGGGGGGAAAAGATATTTAAAAACCTGGCAATATTTTACAGTTGGTCTTTAAAAATTTTACTCAGACAATTCAACACATTGTCACAGTCATGGACTTTCTGTTCCTTTTGTGTCATCCTTATTTGGTCATGTTCCGTTCCTCGTTTTGTTAATTGATTAATCCCCACCTGTTTCCATTCCCCTCATTACTTTCCTTGTGTTTAAATACCCTGTCTGTTCAGTTCCTTTTGGTCCGCTATTGAGGTTTTGATGTTTGATGTTTAATGTTCGACTATTTGGATTTGTGTTTGGATGTGCCCTTTTCTCCTGTGAATCATTAAAAGAACTCTTTATATATATCTTCTTCTTCGAGAGCTTTACTCAGCACGCCAGCCCGGGCGTGACAGAATAGCGGACCATTACAGTTTAGCGGCGTTTTTTCTTTTCGTGTTTTTTTTTTTTTTTTTTTTTTTGTTTGTTTTGCCCCCTCTCGGAATGGAGATCCCAGGCGTCCGACTCCTATGCCTGGAGCAACTGGACCGTTCGCTGGAGGACCATACCAGGGACTTTTTCGATCTGGCGTGCCTTACAAACTTCCCGGACCGCTCGCTCAGTGCGTTTTACTATGCTGGCCTGAGCGAGCGGTGTAAGGCACGCCTCCCAGCGAACGGTCCCAGAGAGGATTTCGCCGCGTTCGTGGAGTGGGTGCTGGAGCAAAACGGATCTCCGTTCACCGTCTGCCCAGCTGAGGAGGAGATCTCCAGCCCCACTCCCGACCCAGAGACCAGCCAGCCATCACCCCGCTGCACGGAGCTAGAGACCGCCGCAGCCGCAGAGCCCGAGCCTATCGCCGATAGGGAGGAGGAACTCGAGAGCGCGCGACTGACCAGGTGTGTGAGCCGGCAACCCCGTGCGTCGTGGGACGTTTAGTGGAGATCGAGGGCGTGGAGGAGCGCCCCGCCCACACTCCTGCGACTGAGGGTGAGCTGCATGTGGTTTCTGGGAAGTATACAGAAGAAATTAGGGATCTAATAGACTGGTTTGGGGAGGTTATTCCTGATCCTTCTGTTCCTTCGCTGGTTCTGTCCAGCCCTGATCCTCCTGTGTTTCCGCCCAAACCTCCCTCTCCCGCCTCCTCTTAGACCTGTCAGTTCCTCTGCTCCTCTCCCGCTGGTTCCGTCCAGCCCTGACCCTCCTGTTTCTCCGCTGGTTCCGCCCAGCCTCGATCCTTCTGTTTCTCCGCTGGTTCCCCCCATCCCCGACCCTCCTGTTTCTCCGCTGGTTCCGCCCAGCCCTGATTCTCCTGTTTTTCCGCTGGTTCCGCCCAGCCTCGACCCTTCTGTTTCTCCGCTGGTTCCGCCCAGCCCTGATTCTCCTGTTTCTCCGCTGGTTCCGTCCAGCCCTGATCCTTCTGTGTTCCCTCCCATCCGCCCTCTCCCGCCTCCTCTTCGACCTGTCAGTTCCTCGTCCTCATCCCCGCTGGTGCCAGTCAGTCCCGCAGCTCACCCTCAGTCCGCGCCATCTGGGCGCGGAGTTTCGCCGCAGGACTTCCAGTCACCACCTCCACCTGGGCGTGTGGATTCCCTGCCTCCGCCTCCAGCCTCCGAGTCCTGGACTCCTCCTCGGTCCTTCGACCCGGCGGCTCCGCCTTGGCTCCTAGCTCCCTCGTCTCCACCGTGGCCCGGCATCCCACCTGCTCCACCGGGCTCCCTCGTCCCTCCGGCTCCACCTTGGTCAGTCGTCGACCATCCGCCGCCTCGGGACTCCATTCCTCTGGCTTCGCCTCGTCGCGCCATCCCTCCGGCTCTGTCAGGCTCCTCCTTCCCTTCGGCTCCACCTCCATCCTCAGTCACTCCGGCTCCGCAGCGGTCTTCCGGTGCCCCGCCTCCGCCTTGGTCGCCTAAGCCTTCTGCTCCGCCTTGGCCCTCCGGATCCTCGGGGTCACCCTGGCTCTGCGGTTGCTCGGCTCCGTCTTGGACTCCTCTACCATCGGCTCAGTCTCCGTCAGTCGGCCCCCTGGTGTTGTCGGCCCCTCCTCCACCATGGCTCCTCCCACCGTCGACTCCACCATGGGCCGCGTTCCTGGCTGGCCTCTGGATATCCATCTGGCTCCTACTGCTCCGGGCTCCTCCATGGCTCCTCCCTCCATCCACTCCACCCTGGTACCATGCTCCATGCCCCTTCTCCATTGCCTGCCCCTTGCCTGCCCCACGCCCACCTCCTGAACCCCCACCCTCCCTCCGCTGGACTATCTCTTTCGGTGCGAGTACGCACCGTTCCGGGAGGGGGCGAACTGTCACAGTCATGGACTTTCTGTTCCTTTTGTGTCATCCTTATTTGGTCATGTTCCGTTCCTCGTTTTGTTAATTGATTAATCCCCACCTGTTTCCATTCCCCTCATTACTTTCCTTGTGTTTAAAAACCCTGTCTGTTCAGTTCCTTTTGGTCCGCTATTGATGTTTGATGTTTAATGTTCGACTATTTGGATTTGTGTTTGGATGTGCCCTTTTCTCCTGTGAATCATTAAAAGAACTCTTTATATATATCTTCTTCCTCGTGCGCTTTACTTAGCACACCATACCTATCATTACACACATCAAGTTGCATTATTTATATATTAATAATTCTGAGTATACAGTATCTATCAAATCTTCTGTGAACATAAAATAAGTTTTTTAAGAATGTTGTATGTTTCCCGTGGCCCTTCAGTGAAGGTCATTAACATAGAGAATGTGTGGTGCGATCCTCAGATGCTGTTAAAATAGAATGCTGTAATGCTCTTAAAATAGAACAGAATTAGAAAACATTATGAGGTGGCTTTTGCAGCAGGAAAAAAAGCTCTCATGCCAGCTGAATGCAAAGCATGGGACAGACTATTCTTTTAGGCCCATCGTTTATCACAGCGACTATCAAAGAAAGGTCACCCGTGTCTCGCACCTACAAAACACTCTTGCTTCTACAACTGAAGGATAAAGAAGAGGCCTACTTGCTCAGGAAATTTCAAACCATTGTATCTAAAGAAGAAAGAAGCCTTTGAATGAATGCAGATTCCTTTCAAAGCAAAAGAAGGTGTCTTCAGATTTTTGTTCACGCAATCTTGTGTCCAACACAATTCCCTTTTCTTCGGATACTCAAGTGTTCTATTGTAGGAAGCGCTCATTCGCTTATCATCAGAGCGCATACGGAAACTAACACCCAAGTGCGGACACACACATATGCACACACACATTCACACCTTGCAGAGCATCGTTCGGATGCACCTCCCCAAATAGTTAATGTCCAACACACACACACAGACAGACACACAAACTCATGGGCAAACATTTTCATGGCTGTCAGCAGGGACAAACATTTTGAGGGCTATAAAATTTACATATATGCTAAACACTTGAGTGGCAAATGCAATGTGCTAATACTGAGCCGATGAGATAAAGCAAAGGTGGAACTGACACAAGCCCCCTCACAGCGCAAGTCAAAGTCAAACCCTCTCTCTCTTTCAGCTCCTCCACACATTTGTCTGGCCAGATTAGCGCTAGTGTATTTACACGGGCATCTCTCTCTCACTATCCCCATTTCCCTTTCTTTCTCTTGCCCTCTGTCTTTCTCCCTCACTCCCGTTCCCCTGAAACAGATGCGGCCATTGATTAATGGGCTGATGGTGGTTAAAAAGTCGAAAATGTCAGCGAGTATCTTCTCCAGCAGTGTCACTCTCCTCTGCAATAGAACAATGCTTCTAACTGAGGACCGGGGCCACGTGCCAAGTATTCCTCACAATGGGAGGTCATGTGCCCACTCCCCTACTGCAAGTAGGCAGATATGTATACATCTACATAAGGACAAACTTAGAGGATGAGGGGTAGTTGATGGGAGGGAGCGCCTGTTGAGGGATTGGGAGTATGCTATGGCTCGATACGGGCTAATAATAGGGCATCACATGGGTACGTCAAGTCAGTTCAGACAAGTCCTTGCTGGCAGAGGTTAATCAAAGTGCTTAGAATTAAGGACCTTTTTTCACACTGTTGTCTGCTAACGCTTCCAGTACAGAACAAGGCTTAGGGGCAATGCACATGTGATGGGAATGACATCGACAATCTGAGGCCCAACGTCCCTGAAATAACCTTCAGATTTCAATACCATTGATCAGGGGATGGAATGAGTGCCTTCTGCCCGCATTCTCCACCAGGACTAATTAAAGAATAGCCAGCTAATTGCGTGAACGGCGCGTACAGGCTAACACGTCAATCCTAACTTCCCTCTGCTGCCGCCCCAGAGCAATCAGAAGGAAGTCTGAGGTCAAAGTTAGTGCCGTGTTTTTTTTTTTTTTTTTACCCGTGCAGTGCAGTCTGGGTGCAGGACAGCACTATGAACGGAAGCCACCTCCGGCAGAAAGATTCGAATGATCTTTTTTAATTGCACATCGCATTAGTCTGCATGGCTTGAGAAAAGGGAGGCCATCGGATTGGCAGGGGCAGATAGTTTGAAAGATATTTGATTCAAAGTTGGAGACGTCAAGTTGATGGTGTTGAGAAATGCATTAACGCTCTAGATAACATTGTTTTAAAACAGCTATTTTTGTGTTGTTATCATTAATGCTGCTTGTATGCATGTACATGTGGGTTAGTATGAGTGTGTATGTATGAGTGTGAGAACAGAAGTTTGAGCATAAGCGAGTTAAATGTGTGTGTCATTTGACCTTGATCACTGCTAGAGAAGCCTAGTTTCTTGCCAAACTAATCAATAAGCCAAACAGGCAGAAGATGAGTATTTAGAGCATGGGAAGCTAAAGTCAAACACAGATAGGTTATCTACCCAGCCCAGAGTGCACTCCTGTGCTAATATTTTGCTAACAAATTTTTCATGGTAACTTGCTTATAAAACGATGTCACTCTCTTCCTCTTTATCCCCAACCTCTTCTCTCTCTCTCTCTCTCTCTCTCTCTCTCTCTCTCTCTCTCTCGCTCTCTGCCTTCCCCATCTCTCATCATCCAGTGAGTATGGAAAGACTGCTGGAGCCACGTGGCTTAGTGGCCCTGTATTACAATGTTACCACAGGTCAACAACTTGTCTCTAGGGATCAGTCAAACAGACAGAGGGAATTAGAGTCATGGAGCAGACATAAGCCTTTCATATTCATATGGAAAAACCTGGGGATCCCGAAGCAGTGAAAGGGTTAATATGTTACTCTTCAAACCCTTTGATTTAGTGGACAAGGTTTGCACCATTGTTTACCTGAAGTGCATTTGAAGTGCAGCAACCAAATTAAAATCTTTTACATGTTTAATCACACATGCATTAACATAATTTTGCACCTTTAACATAAATAAATGAGCCTGTATTTTGTTTCTATTTGGCCAAGTTTACTTTTAAATTAAGTATTGTTTTTAGATTTATACCACATTTATCAACATTTATTTAGTAAAAATAAAAATATTTTTTTTTCTCAAACTGACATATATTTTTATAATAATAGTAATCGGTATAATTTATTTATTCATTTATACATACAGTGGCTAAAGGCTGGAATACACTGCATGACAGAACAGAAAATCTGAACAGATTTTACAACACTAGGCATCATACATTTGCCAACTTTGTAAATGGTAACAGAGGAAAAACTGGGCAACATAAACTAAATGACTGAAGATCACACACTACCAGACATTCAAGTTGTTCCGAACACAACAAACTCACACAGAAACATGCGCCTCATTGATAGGATGACAAATCACAACAATATTTGTTATAAAATCAGCTCAAAATATCAAACAAGTCTGATATCCTCCAACTGGAATCATAGTCTGAAACTAAAAAAGACTGACCCTCATTTCTGTGAAATCTGTCAACTCCAAGTGCCCAAAATCTGAAAACTGGCAATGACTTTAAGCAACATGGGGGATGACTTGTCCAGACTGCAAATCGGAGCAAAAATCTAGGCAAAAGTCATGTAGTCTATTCGGGCCTTAAGAAATATTTATGGCTAGTAAATATTCTAATACACCTGCTATTGGAAGGTGTGGCCAAAAGTTAATTTTGGATTCTGACTACATTCGTTTATCCTCTTTGCGGTTAAAATAGTGTTCTAAGAAAGTTTCCCCCCACTGGGTCTGATTTTATGCCAGAGTTGTTTGAGGCATGATGCACATGTAAGTGTGAGATGAACTGCTCAGAATATCGTTGGCAACAAAGAAAACAGAGAGAACTATATTTCCAGTTGTGATGAATTGAGGTTTGTTTGCTCAGCTGATACCACACTTCAAGCCAGTGTGCTGATATAAATAGAATCTGTCCCACTATTTACATGTTTATTTTCATAAATTCAGTCATTATGTCTTTAATTGTAAGTCAAAGCTAAGATCATTGTCGATGGTAGACAAGAGCAAACAATGGTGTTTTGAAGACTACTGCAATTTTTCCTCTGAAATCTTGCCTCAGGCTAAAATGTTGTCTCCACAGCATTTTTTAAGACATCAAGAACACGGTTGTTTTTGCTCCGTATAAACAAATTGTGACCTAATAATGTCTTGTTAAATTAAATAAATGTCTTTCTGTCCTGGATAAAATCCTATAGCCTATTAGCAAAATGACTTTCACATCGTTTGGATGCTTGCTGTTTGCTTGTTTGTTTTAATTTGTCCGCCCTTATTGTTATTCTATCAGTTCAATTAACAGTGAACATGCATTCTCAGAATATACAGTACATAATAACTGTATCATAAATATATTTTTCTCTGTTATCGCTCTCTTTTTGCAGTAAGATTTGTGGCAGTAAAGTATGTGATCCTCGGCAGGAATCATCTCCTCTAACATATGGGTGTCTCCTGGTCCAAAAGGCTTCTCTGTGGGCCAGGTGGGCATCTGCTCCTTAACATTCACACAGAGACTGCGTTTGCCTTCAGCAAGATGGACACAACAAATGGTCATCTTTACTGACTGAGACCTATTTTAAATAATAATAAAAAAAAATAATAATTAAACAGACCTTCCAGTTTGGCATCATATCTACATATTGTAAATATACAAATCATGTAAATGATAAAAAATGTAATTAATGTTTTACACAGTTCAGCAGTGTCCCCATAGACTTCTGTTGCAAGTGCGTAACTGTAAAGGCTTATACCTGAAGCAACTTACATTGCATTTGATGGACATATTTTAGCAGTTTACACATTTCCCGGGAATTAAACCCATGATTCTGGTTTTGCAAGTACCATACATTATTGTTTGAGCTACAGGAATGCCCTGGAATATAGCCCAGAAACTTTATTTGTCATAATTTATTTAAATAAAATACTGTTAATGCTTCAAAAATATAGGTAACAACATGACCATAAAAATATAAGAATATTTGAAGCTACACTACGGGTCAAATGTTTGAGATAAATCTGGTTGATTGATTGATTGATTGATTGATTAATTGAATGACTTTAATGATTATACAAAATGTTTCCTTTTCAAATAAATGCTGTTCTTGCTTTTTATCAAGAATCCTAAAAAAGACATTGTATCACAGTTCCCACAATTCATTAAGTAGTACAATCATTTTCAATTGCGATAATAAGGAAGGTTTCTTGAGCACCAAATTAGCATATTAGAATGATTTCTCAAGTATCATGTTACACAGAAGACTGGAGTAATGGCTGCTGAAAATTGATGGACTGCACATAACTCAGCAAATACATTCCTTTCAACAATCCATTATTAAATTATTCCATGCTAAACAGAAGTGACACATTTTCACAGGAGAGGGTTGACCGATCCTGATGCATGTCTTTCACTTCATTAAGTTGTCTTGTGAGGGTTTCACTGTAATCCTACGGCAAGTGCTGCCAGAGTTTAATCAAGATGATGGCTGCCATATGTCTCATCTTGTGTTTTGAGACTTCTTCCCTCGAGCTCCACACTCTCAAGAGCATTTTGCACAGATTAGTGCAGCTACTCTCTCTGTCTCTCTCTCTCTCTCTCTTTCTCTCTCATTCTTTTTTTCTGCACACTATCAATCTCATCTCTGTCGGTCTATCTCTTGAGAGAGGGAACACCCAGACAGTTCACACAATGCAGTCTGGTCAATTATTGTACTTGATTATAACTGGAACCAAACCAAGGCGTGTTTTCTGTTTTTCAGGTTATTTCATCTCTTAAAATAGTTTTAAACATAAAGAATTAATCTGTCAGTCAATTAAAAAAATAATTATGTTATATGCCTGATATCATTTATAAATTGAATTAATCACAATTAATCACAGAATATCAACATATAGTATTTGTATGACATATGATTATATTGACATTATTTTACAAAGCTATAAAAGCATTAAAAATGACAAAAAGTGTCTTTTTAATTGTTCATTTTATTGCATTTTTATTTATTAGTTTTTGCTTGTTTGTTTTTATTTTTTGGCTTGTTTGCAATCCATTTTGTGATTGAGTTTTAGATAGATTGAGCATTTGAACCCTGAATACACAAAACACATACTGTAAGTCATTCATATCTGACAAGTTTGTGAAAGTCTACTGTCATCATGAGTTCTCTGACAGACTTTTCTCTTTCCTGCCTTGTATTAGCAAACTACACTTCCACCATCATTTCATACTTATTAAGGAGTGTTTATGTATCATTTGGGTTAGTACTTTGTAAGAAAATATGATGTTTTAGAGTGAAAAAACATATTCACTGGGGAAAAATGTAGGAAGGGAACTAATTGGACTTAAAAAAGTGGCCCTTCCTTATCCATGTGGAAACTATGTTGTGTTTACAAAGTCAGAAACTGAATTAATAATAATAAATAATAAATAATAATTTGTGTGTTTAGTAGCATCATTATCATGACCATAAACTGAACATTAAAAATACCAGAATGCACCCAGAATATGGAAAAAAAAAACAATGTATTTAATTTTCTCACAATAATGACTGGAATACCTTTTTTACTTAATATGATGAAGTTAATATGATTTTTTTATTATTATATATACTGTTCAAATGTTTGTGGTGGGCCTTTTTTTTCTTCTTTTTTTTAAGTCTTCTCTTTCTGTTTTTAATGTTGAAAAGAGTAATGTTGAAAAGTCCAAAAGAACTGCATTTATTTGAAACAGAATTTGAAACTGTGTAAAATGTTTGGTTCCTCTTCAGGAACTGGAGCTGTGTCGAAACACTTTGGGGAACACCTTCAGCGTGACCACGCTCTGAATCACATGTGTAATCAGCCTAATGGATGGGCGAGATGTCATGGGTGGGGTGACGTAGCGACCAGGAAGCTTAAAAGCACAAGCTGTGAAACCGGCATCAGCTTTCTGTCATTCAGCAAGCGCTCTGTGTGTGTGTCAGTCGCTATCTGTTTGTGAGTCTTATTTAGTGTTGTTTGTCCACATATAAGCTCCATTATGTCAAAGCTTCAGTCAAGAGAAGAATTTAGGCGAGCAGGCAGTGTTCAGACTGTGTGTTCCTCCCTGCCCGTGCTATATTTTGGGTGGAGACACACACAGGACAAAACGTCCTGACACCTAAGGCCTAGGACTTCTGAGGGCCAGCCCCTCTGGCGAAGAGCGGTGTACACCACATAACACGGTGCCCATCTCTCCTCAGTGCCCTCAAGATATCAGTCTGCCAACCCTGCCGGAGCAGCAGTCTCCCGCGAGTGCTTCTCTCAGCTACTGCCCTGAAACGTAGCAGTACTAAGAGGCTCGCCGCCTCCATGGAGGTCTCTAGAGCAGCTAATTCGGCCATCCCCTGCCGGTGTGCCACTTCAAGACACCAAGCTAGCTGCTTCAATTACACCAGAGATCAGTCTCGAGAGAATGATTACCTTAGTACAGCAACGTTTCTTGGTGGGTACACTGTAGAGTGAGGCTATAAAATCCAGTTCTCCACCGCCATCAGTTAAATGGGGTCTTCCACACTATGGTGGGCTCTGGTCATGGAACAGAAGTAGTTACACTTTTGAGGAAGGAGGCCATCAAAGTGGTCCCTCCTCAGGTAGCAGAGTCCGGGTTCTACAGCCGGTACTTCACCGTTCCGAAGAAGGATGGAGGGTGGCGTCCTATTTTAGATCTGCGTCTTTTGAACTGCTCAGTCAGGCAACTGAAGTACAGCACGCTCGCACTGAAACAAGTTGTGTCTCAGATCAAGTCCGAGGACTGGTTTGGCAGGATCGATCTAAAAGATGCACATGTCTCCATCCTTCCTCATCACAGGAAGTTCCTGAGGTTTGCTTTTGGAGGCAAAAGCTTATCAACACTGAGTTCTTCCACTGGCCTTTCACTCTCACCCCACACTTTCATGAAGTGTGTGGATGCTGCTCTGGCTCCTCCATGATTCCAGGTCATCCGCATACTCAACCACATTGATGATTGGTTGACATTAGCTCAGTTAGAGCGGATGGCGGTTAAACATCGAGATGTCATTCTCGCTCTCATGAAAGAGCTGGAGATTAAGACTAAAAGCCTAGTTGTGCTTTCTCCATTATAGAGGACCACTTATCTGGGCGTGATGTGGGTCCACCACGATGCAGGCCCGTTTGTCTCCTGCTCGGATCAAGTCAATCCTCACAGCAGTCAAGAGAGTAAAGAAGGCCTGTCACTCACTGTCAAGCAGTTTCAGAGACTGCTGGGTCTGATGGCAGCTGCATCCAACGTGGTTACTTTTGGCGTGCTGTACATGAGACCCCTATAGTGGTGGCTCAAGTCCAAGGGGTTCTCCCCTAGGGGAAACCCACTTTGCATGTTCAAGGTCACGCAGAGGTTCCAGCGTGCCTTAGACATGTGGAAGAAACCTTGGTTTTTGTCTCAGGGCCCGGTGCTAGGAGTTTGTGTTGCCATGTAACACTAGCGATGGATGCATCCCTCACTGGCTGGGGTGCGGTCATGAGTGGCCACCCTGCCCGTGGTCTGTGGAGCGGTCGCCATCTCACTTGGCAGATCAACTGCCTGGAGATGCTGTCCGTGTTTCAGGCACTAAAACACTTTATCCCAGACCTAAGAGATTTTCATGTGTGGGTGAACACAGACAACACAGCGGTGGTCTCTTATATCAACCACCAAGGAGGTCTGCGTTCGTGTCCCTTGTACAAGCTGGCGCATCAGATCCTTGTGTGGGCCCAAGGAAAGCTCCTTTCTTTAAGAGCGATTTACATCCCTGGGCATCTCAGTATGGGAGCAGACATCCTGTCAAGGCAGGGGCCGAGGTCCGGGGAATGGAGATATGGAGAATTTTTGGCCAGACTCAGGTGGACCTGTTTGTGACTCAGATGACATTGCATGGTCCCCTCTGGTTCTCTCTGACTCATCCAGCTCCTCTCAGACTGGACACTATTCCCCCGATCGTTCTGCTCCTGAGAGTTCTGGAGAGAGTGCACCGGGACGGGGTCCATCTGCTGCTAGTAGTGCTGTTCTGACCGGGCCGAGTATGGTTCTCAGACCTGATTTCCCTTCTCGACGGCTCACCATGGGAGGATCTCCTCTTACAGGCGGAGGGCATGACATTCCACCCCCGCCCAAAGTTGTGGAAGTTATGGGTGTGGCCTCTGAGGGGGCAAAACTCATAGCTTCCGGTCTCTCAACTGAGGTTGTTGAGACAATTCTCCAATCCAGAGCTCTCTCAACGAGGAAACTGTACTTTTTGGTGCAATGACCGTCAGCTCGACCCAGTCAACTGCCTGTCTGGTACAGTTCTGGAGTTCCTGCAGGCCCGTTTTTCTGCAGTTCTCCCGTTTGACCCACTCCACCCTAAAGGTCTATGTGGCAGCCATTGTGGCCTACCATGTCCCTCTCTGTGGCCAGTCAGTGGGCAGACACCCCCTAGTTACATGTTTCCTCAGCGTGAGCTGAGGCTGGGGCCCCGGTACGATTTCTGGCTGTCATACCCCAGGCCTTCAGTCCTCCTCCCTTTGGGGAGCCTGACCAGCAGAAGCTTAATTGTATATGTCCACAGAGCTGCCCTGTGGGAAGGGTGGACCAACTGTTAGTGTGCTATGGTTCCCCTAAGAAGGGTCTTACTGCTACAAGCAGTCCTTCTGCCGGTGGAAAGTGGATGCCTCTCTTCATGTTTGAGTCCTTTAATCTCCCCTCGCCTGATCTTCCCTCTACCCGTGTCATCTGCAACGCTGTGGGTTGGTCCACGCCACTCACCTACTCACCTCAGATATGCGAGCCACTCTGGGATCTTCTTTTCTCTTGCCCTAGCTGTGCTCCTTCACACACTAGGCAGAGACTTGTCATTCTGGCGGCGTGGGCATTCTCGTTCCCAAAGCGTTTTGACGCAGCTCAAGTTCCTGAAGAGGAACGTCTCCAGATTACGAATGTAATCATGGTTCCTCGAGGGAACGTGACGCTGCGTCTCGAAGCCAGACTTCTGGCATCCCTGCCAGTGCTTGCTTCATTCCTAGAAGCTGACGCCGGTTCACTGCACGTGTTTTTAAACTTCCTGGTCTCTACGTCACAGTGCCCGTGACGTCTCGGCCGTCCATTGGACTGATTACACGTAATTCAGATCTTGGTCACAATGAAGGGGCTCCCCAAAGCGTTTCGACGCAGTGTCTCGTTCCCTCGAGGAAGCATGGTTACATGAGTAACCTGGAGACATTTTACTACTGTTGAATGCAGAGGCCTTCTCATATTTGAGGGTGCATCGTGTGTGTGTGTGTGTGTGTGTGTGTGTGTGTGTGTGTGTGTGTGTGTGTCTTCTCTTCCAGAGTCTGCTAAGCTATAAAGGAGGTGTTCCGGACTCACTGCTCTCCTACAGGATGACAGCTGGTGAGGAGCCGGCCTCTCCAATGAGGAAACCAGCAACATGCAAGAGGTGAAAAAGTCTCCGTTTCCTCCTCTCTCCTCTTCCTCCACAGCCAGCTCATCTTTTGAGAAGCATTTCTTTTCACAGTGTCTTGTACAGAAGGTCATTGGCGGAGGATGTTCTGGGACAAAAATGTCAAAGACATATTATTTTTTCTCCGTCCATCATCCTTACTGTTTTTTCTCTGCAAATTATCATGAGGATAATACGTATTTGGTCATTCTTTTGATAAGTAAGAGAGTGCTGCTAAAGTTTGTGAATACAAAGAATACAAGGAAAACATGACAAATAGATGCATGTGCATTATGCTAGCGTCCTCCGGGTTTATCTTAACCCGCTTATTATAATCACCATGGAATAACATCCACTTAGAAATGTTGCAGCATTCACGCAAACCCACCCTTGACTTTAGCCGTACGGTTCTTCATTGTGCTTCCATTCGTAATGTTTTCTTTTTGTAATTTCCCTCTTCATAAGATCAATGTTTCACACATTTCAGTCTGTGACCAAATGAATTAACACAAATTAAGGCGAAGCGTGTGAGCCTTCCTCTGTGTGCAAGTGCAGGAGGCAGATAGACACTTATCATAAGCTCTTTACATTGCTGTATTAATTCCAGCCATTGAGGGGGTAAAACAATTTGGAGGCATTCTTGTCTACAGCAGACAAACTTGATGTGGAGGACCGCATTTATCAAAAGCCAGTTGGGCCGAGACAGCTGCAGTCATGTGGTTTTCCTAGCCAAATATTTTTATTTTTTTCCATTGTGAACCACGTTTTCAGTGCTAAAAAGCAAAAGTGGAAAGAAAAGGGCCGTGTTTGCTGTTTCTCTCAGCGGGACAAGGGGAGAGAGAGCGAGAGCACGGATAGGGTCTCTACGGGCTCCGCTGGCTTTAGTTGAAGGTGGCGGGGATGTCACACACGGGCATTGTGTCATGTAAACATCTCTTCACTAATTAATTTCTCTCTGGGTTGCCGTGTGAAATGGCCCTGGTGTGATTCGACCCTGTGAGCCTGTGTTCATTGTCTGTACAGTGACAAGGAAAAGCGATGTTTTAAAGAAAATACCGTGCTGTCTCTCTACATGTAAGGGTCAATTACAAATAAAGATGTTTGAGATGATGAAAGGAGGAATCATTTAAAAATCTAGTTCACAATGCAAGCGCCAGGTTATTATAAATGTAATCTTAGCACTTATGTTGATTTTATACAGTTATAAAAAGTAATAAAGTAATCTTTCCTTCCCACGATTTTTTTTTTTTTTTTTTTTTTTTTTTTAAATCTTACTGTCCTTGAAACACTGTCATGAAAAACAACAGGAGTCTTCTCTGTGAGATCATTTCCTGTTTTTGTTTTTTTGGTCACATGACAACAAAATGGCTTCCTGCATGTTCATTAAAGCACGGAAAGTGATTTATAAATATAAAATCTAGAGTTCATATTTAAATTATAATTTGATTTGTATACAAAACAGCTGTATTGCTTATTTTTAAAGAGCAGGTCATATGGTATTTTAAAGTGTCCTAATATTGTGTTGGAGTGCCCTACAACAGGTTTAAATGCATCTAAGATCAGAAAACATTGTAATTTTCTCAGAATATACATTTAATATTAGAGTCATTTGCCAATGATTAGGAAACGATTCGTTCCAAGCAAGTTCGGAGCAAGCCCCTCCCTTGATCATGCCTACTCTGCTCTGATTGGTCAGCTGGCCAAACCTGTTGTGATTGGCACAGAGATGAGTCCTTGAGCCAGTTAGCCAGCGCTACCATTGACAAAGTACCTTTACATAAAACAATAATATAATCAATCCGTTCTTATAATGACATAAAATACAAAACACTTATGCAAGCGAATCGTGCCCATAGCTAAAGTTTAGCTGCTAAACTGTGAACACTAGGTGGATACGTTAGCCGAGTGTTAACGTGACTAACTGATTAAACAATACAGTTTGTAAACCAAAATATGTCTACTGTAATGTTTGAAGAACGATAGACAAAAGACGCTCACAGGAGCACCAGCCGAAATCACTCATCTCTCCCGCATTAACCCTGTAACTGCCAGTGCAGCACAATAAACAGCAGTTTCACAATTATTATAAAGTCTGTGTGCTACACTACATTCTTTATTATTAAACAAAGTAATTAGAACGACGTCAGTCTACAATAATCGACATATTCTTAGGTTCACTGCGAATTTTTAGAACTACTTCAGTAAGACAGTAATGTGCTTTACCTGGAAACACATTACATGTACTTTGAAAAGATAGAAAGCATATATAAAAAAATTAACATAGTAATAGTTATTTAACACGGGCTACAACTACACAGAAACAATTTGCAACTTTAAAATACTGATCAGACAACACAACGACAAACAATTCACATATCTCAATACAGTTGTCATTGAAGACCTAGAAGCTAAACGGTGGCTTACACAACAAACCAAACAATTATTAAGCATGCTACATAAAACGTAAAAGCAACAATTATTAATAACACTTACAGGTTGTGATACGGAGGAGGAAGCTGATGCAAATACACTTGGAACTGAACCTTCCTTCAATATCAGCCGGCTGGCGAATCCAAGTTTTATTGCATTTAAGTTGGTAAAGCAATCGTCTTCAAAATGGCGTGAACAAAGCACAAGGCTCGGACTATACTTCTGTGGTACAGTTGTATATATGAATTGTAGCCAATTAGTCTTCAAATGCTCATCCTTGGGCAGATGAAAAAAGTTTGCTTTTGACTCGCACTTCAGAACACAGCGTCTCGTCGCCATGATGTTTTCTAGTTTTCACTGGCGTCTTGGGAGCGCAATAAGTGGGCGTATCGTATTCAAATAACTTGACAAGTTGACGTCATCTAGTCAGAGAAAAAGCTTCGGTCTTCTAACATTCATAAAAAATGACTCAGAGTCGACTCTTACTTTTGAAAGACAATAACTTTATATACGGTGCACTGTCATATTTCAAACTTTGCAGGATGTTTTTGTTCACTTAGATCTATGTTACACACTACATGAAAGGTAAATTTAAAAATTCCATGATAGGTGCTCTTTAACTAAATAATAATAAAATATTATGCCCAAAAAAAATTATACCAAAAATGTAAAAGGTTTTTTTTTTTCTCCAGACAGCGACACCGCCTAGACATTTTTTACTTTAAGCACTACAATCAATCAATCAATAATTAATCAAAAAAATTAAAATTCAAAATTACTTGTAAATCTAGAAATGTAAAACATTATTCTTCATAGACATAACAAAAAAAATTACACAAAATTAGACCTGAATTTTACTGGCCTGCATTCTCTCTCTCTCTCTCTCTCTCTCTCTCTCTCTCTCTCTCTCTCTATGTTCCCCTCCCCCTGTCTGTTCTCATAAAACTCTCAGGTTGTTGACTCACTTAAGACAGAAGCTCACTTTTCTTATGTTGGCAAACATGATCACCTGCCAAGTCATATTCAATAGAGACACCTTAACCACAAATGATAATGTATGTAATATAGAGACAATAGATAAAGAAAAATTTATACAAAGGAGCTTTCTGTTCAAGCCCTGTTTTCTTTACAACTACCTCACTAGAAGACAGGGGATAGTCCATTAGGGACAAGTTGATAAGACAATATTTACTCAGGAGGAACAAGTTCAAAGAGACCATGCTTTTTAACCCCGGTCTTGAAGCCGAGGACATTGAGACTGGCAGGTGTTTTTGCTGAGTTGTTCTGTGGTGATTCAAAAGATCCTTTTTTCCTCAGTGGCATTAGGAGCTTGACTTCTGTGTGAACCATTACAGTTTGCATATTTGTCTATATTTATTCAGCCTAGAGCATGAGTTATTGTGATGTTGATGGGATCTCTCATATAAATCCTATTTCCAGGACAAAGTTTAGATTAGACAAATAAATAGACAATAAATAAATAGATAGACAAATAAAGATACAACAGTGAGGGTGTGACTTAGTCCAGTGCATGACATAGAGGAAGAGTTCACTTAAAACTGAAATTTGCTCATTATTTACTCACTGTCTTGTTGTGTTGTCATGTGACCCTATGCCAATACTGAAATCGGTTCAAAAATGGTTTGTCAAATTTGGTTAAAATCATTTTAGTATCATTAAAATTGACACCAATTTGTTTTTGGGTGTTTTTTGTTGTTGTTTTTGTTTTTTGTTTTGAGTCTGGACAGTTCACCCAAAAATTAAACTACTTTTTTAAAACCCATACTTTCATTCATCTTTAAAACACATATATATTTTAAATGAAATCTAAGACATTTCTGTCCTACTATTAAAAGTCCAGTGAGTTTTTTTTTCTTTTTCTTTTCATGCATCACACAAGTACAGTTGAGCTTATTTGATGTTATTTGTGTATTTGTGTGCTCATAAGTGAATAAATGGAGGGACAGAAATGTCCACGATTTCTTTAAAATATCGTGGCTTGTATTTCAAAGATAAGTGAAAGTTGTATGAATTTGGAATGGCATAAAGATGACAAAATGACAGAATTTCCATGTTTAGGTGAACTAACCCTTTAAATTTCAGTCGCATAAAGCCATCACATGACTTCAGAAGTCTTGTAATATAACATACATATCATATTGACTACTTTTATGGTGTTTTTCGGACCTCATTATTGTATAGAAAGACAATTTCTAGTTAGGGTGCATTGTGTGTGTTTTCTAACATAACTTTACAATTTTCTAACATAACAGTGAGTAAATAACATCCAAATTTTATTTTTTTACTGAACTACTACCTTAATCTGCATCAGAAAATCAATGCAAATACAATGATTTGAGTGTTTTAAATGGCCAACAGAAAATCCAAACCAGATATTCCATCATAAATGAAGCATATCACAAATGTACAGTGCATAACCATAATGATCATCTGTCATCCTCCGCCACAGTGATTCTTATGCGAGAGTTGTACATGCACAGTGTCTTTATGGTGTGGTAATACACTAAAAGCTCCAAGGGCATGGCATCCCTGTGCAGATGTGCTCTTTCTTCCTCATTACCCATCAGTGCTCCAACGGAGCCCTGATTCGGCTGGCCACAGCAGGCATGATATCACCCATCCTCCGCACGCGTGTCTGTATGTGTGTCTTATCCATGTTTGTCCCTGGAACCCTTCCAAAAGTGGCTTTGCCACCCTGCTAGCCAAATAAGCAGAAAAAAGAGCAGTGTTTTTCTGCCTGGACGAACCCGACCTTTGCTTTTTCTTGTGCAAGTGAGTAAGCAGGTGACCGCTGCCCAAGTCAATCACCTCCTCTGGGTTCGCCCGTGTTTACCTTCACTGGTGCTGTCATTCTCTTGCCTCTGGACTTTAGCGTCCTGTCTCCCTGCCAAAGCCCAGGCGCTTCCAGGGTCCCTTCTCCCGGAATCAAAAAGCAGCTAAAGAGGTTAATGCACTCAAGTAAGGATGAACAACCAGCTGTTAACATTCTCATATTTAATACCTAACTCATCCAGAAGACACCAGCCACAGAGATGGAAGAGAGAGAGTCTGGAGCTTATGGCGCTCACATCTGCTTTGTACATTTGGGTTGGAAAAGTATCTTAAACACTTGAGAATGACAATACCCTGAGATGAGCTGGACTTAAGCAGAGATAAAAGCAGATAATGGAGGGTCAATGTAAGATGATAGGTCAAGAGAGCATAAGTGTCCTTTTTTTATTTTGTTTTGGTGGATGCTACTTCTTTCATATAATGTTAATAGCGATAACAAAAACAGCTCAGCAAAAACAAAAGTGGCTCTTAAAATGTCATCAAGTCTATAATCAAACTAAAGTTACCAGGGCAAATCTCACGTCCTGTGTTTGTCCAAATGATCTCCGCCGGTACGCAAGCGATGCATCAGTCTGGGTCAGATCTCTAAGCTGAGACAGAGATGGGATAGGGCTGTTTTTCTAGTAAAGCAGAGATGGAAAACAACTCTTGGATGCAGCTGTGTGCCACTGTGCCACCTGCCCTTGACCCCCCCAAACCTGAATGGAAAAAAGGAGATTCTTTTTCCAACTTTCATGTGATTCCAAACAGGAAATTTTAGGAAGGAGGTAAGAGAGGTGGAAAAATAGTTGGCATGTAATTAGGTTTTAATAATTTCTTTTTTCCAGGTGGAGATTTATGACTTGATGGTGTTAGAGTAAGATAAAAATACCTGCTTTCTTGGCCATGACTCTTTTTGCACATTTAATCATGCAAAAAAATGGATGATTTTTATTGATAAAAAATAACAAAGTTACATTTAATCATAGAATTTTAAAATGCTAATTAAAGTCCTTGTATGGCTGTAAAGGAGGGGAAAAAACAAGTGCTTATTATTGAAAGAATATCTGTAAAGGTCCTCTCACATGCTTGTCATGATTTAGGGGGTGAATAGACATGACAGCTGAGACTGGAAGGAGAAAAAAAGCTCACACACACAGATGCAGCCAGCACCATGCCTTTAGCCCATGACCATCAGCTGTTTAGCAAATCTGTGATCCTGAGGGGAGTACTGTCCATTATACATGCCGCACTAAAAGGGACACTTGGGCATTTTTCATAAAGACATCCAGGTTATTGTACTATTTTATGTTTCAAAATCTAGTAAGAGCTATTCGAGCTCCAGTTCTTTGAATGTGAAACTAATCTCAAAGGTAGGAAACTTAATTATGCTACCACATTTTAGTCATTCTCTGGCAGCATCCCATGCATCATTCATGGTGAAAGTAATCCAAGAGTGCATTGCAATACATTAAGACAAGAGAAATGTTGATTATTAAGAAATGCTTAAATTTCATTTAGTACTTACAAATTTTACAAAAATAGTTTAAAAAATTAATAATAGTTAAGTGCAAAAAATAGTAAAATAGTTATTATTTTACCCTATATTTGTACACTCTCAGAAAAAAAGGTATAAAAGTTGTAACTGGGGCAGTAATATTTCAGAAAGTACTAAAATGTACAATGTAGACACTAATATGTACCATTAAGTTACTAATATGAACCATTTTGGGATAAGGGTACAAAGGTGAACCCTTTGAAATGACAGTGACAGCTTTTGTACCTATTTATAATTGCTAAGTGTTTTTATGGTTAGAGTATTACAGCGTTTGCAAAATTCTAACAGCAAATTCTATTAAAATTGAGTCAAGTTAAGTTGCTGTTATGAGATTCATAAGGGTTAGCATGCTGGGTTAGAAAGAAGCTCCATAGTTTAGTAGTGCACTGCCCAGGGTGTCAGTTACTTCTTGATGTAACTGTCAATATCGATCCAGTGCGCTAAAACATTTGCTCTCTAAAAAGTGCCCACAATGTAACACAAACAAGTTCAAGTTGCCAGAAATGGAGTACAAGCGCATTATACTACTGATTTTTTCTTAACAGCTACAATGAAGATCCATGATAAACAAAATAAATTTTACTAGAAGGATAAGTCATGGTATGTAGCAATATTTTTAGCAAGGCTTAATAAATGGCCATATAAATGTTTTGCAGTATATCATCCAGTGTTTACTCTAATAAAGGCTTTGCTAGTGTCCCAATATGTGTTCACAATCTACTGATTCACTGCATAGTGTACTAGGGAGTGGACTGAGACATTTTTAGGACAAAGCTCATATTACTTTATATGCGGTCCTTAAGAAAAAGCCTGCTTGATCCATTGCGGTGGCCTTTGAATGTGTATACTCAGATGTTTTTAGGTACTTCAGAAGAGTCTTTGTTTGAACTAGGCTTGCAACCTAATAACTCTTATTGTGTAGAGGCAGATGCAGATGCTCACACACCCACACACAAGGAGCGTTTGCCATTATGCACAATACATGGTCAGCTGAGAAGACGAAAAGAGCCGTATGACTCTTATTCATACAGCCTGTGTTTAATGATATTTATAGCCCATTTAGGGGTGTTTCCTCAGTTCAAACACTTCAAAGATACACTTATTATTTGCAAGGGTACAAATGGGAATACATTTTACAGTCATGTCAAAAGTCACTTCAGTACAAAACAATACCTTAAAGCAAGGAGTTTCCAAACCGCTTCTTGTAGATGGCTCCTATTTGGGAAACTCTAGCAGTGTTGTTATTTTTTCTCCTTTCAACTTTTCAACCTTTTATTTGAATTTATTATTTTGTGTGTGTGTGTGTGTGTGTGTGTCTAACCTCTTTTCACTGTTAACTGTTAAAATATTTTAATTACTATTTTTACATTTTACATAAATATTTGTATTTAGTTAATTTAATGAATCATGAGCACTTCTACCACAATCTCAACTTCTAGTAGGTGAACCCCCATTTGGGAAACCCTTGGACTGTTGTTGCCTTTACACTTTATTTGCAAGGGTACATATGGGAATACGTTTGTCAGAACAGCCATGTCAAAGCAAGGGGTTTCCATACGTTTTGTGAAGTAGAATCCTTCGACCTTAAAATAATAGTTTCATTTATAATGAGTAATTTTCAAAATTTCTAAATAAAATTTCAGTTAACCTCTTTTTACTGTTCACATGTATATTTTAATTGCTATATATTTATTATTTATTTTTACATTTTACAAAAATATTTGTATTTAGTTAATTAAATGCATCATTAGAACTTCTATCACATTCTCAACTTCTTGTAAATGAACCCCCATTTGGGAAATCCTAGGAATGTTGTTGTTTTAACACATTCTATATTTTATTTTATTTTAATTTACAGTCTCTCTCATCTTTTATGCATATCGCTCTAGTGTGGTTTAGGAATTGCAAGACCACAGAGGTCATTTCATTGGCTGACCTTTTCTACAGGGAATAAAACAACACTGAAAACAAGGCGTGTGCCAGGGGAGCGAGGTGAGGAGGTGGGCTTAGCGATCTCAGAGGTGTGATAGAAACTTTGGCAGCAAATTGAGCCAGGTGGACACTGCAAGGCCCCCAAGTAACCTAACAATTTTGTCACTCTTACACAGCTCAACATGCCCGCAGTATTAACCCAACGCCATATGTGCCGGTGTCAGACAATAACAGCCTTCTGATAATAAAATTATGTGAGGGAACTGAAAAGAAAAAAAGAAAAAAGAAAAAAATGATTGTACAACTAGTTCTAGTTCTCCACCCCTGTAATTGAAATCTACCTCTCGGCAAACAAAGAGAGGGCATTTGCAGTGTCCTCCCAGTGTTTAGAGGAGCCACTCAATATGTGCTGTTAGCAGAAGAATAGAATCGTTATATCACAACCTTCAGTATTCTTGGCCGTCAAACAAAAAGAGCCATGTGATTTTCTGAAGACATCCTCATGTGACTGTGGAAAAAAGAGGACACTGTGCTGGACAATGACGGATACCGGCATCTCTTCCATTCTTTTTTCTCTGCCTCATTCTGTCTCTTGCTTATGCCTCGTTCTGTCATCTTTTTTCCTCTTCTACATGCTCTTCCTTTTTTTTATTTTTTTTTTATTTTTTATATTTTCTAATTAAGAAACTTTTTCTTCTACATGCTGAACAAAGGCGAGAGGCTTGGTTGAGATGATCTGTGCACAAAGCAGGAAACTTTGTGGTTCAGAAGCATGTCATATCACAAAAGGCAGGGATCAGGAGGATGTGTTGCTAGGCGCCGTGATTGTGTCAGCACTGCTGGCCAGAACATTTCCTTACAGGTGAACTTTTAAATGGAGACTGACAGATATATGCTTCCTGCTATTTTACAGAACGGCGGAGCCCGAAGCAGCCCCCAAGATCCTTTGCATCACTCCTCGGGCCAATCATCTCTGTTTGAGGTACGTGACATAGCAACTGCCCTCCTGTAAAAGCGGGGCCCATGGGATTGCTCTGTTTCTCTGTGTTTGGGCAGCTTGGCACGGTTCAAACAGGGTTTAGGAAAGTGCACGCTCGTGAGAGTACGCAAGATCTACAGGAACCCCTTCATGTGCTTGGTCTGTGTGGAAGAGTCAATCTCACAAATAAAGAGTTGTAACATTTTTCATCACAGGCATCCAGTGTCATTACAAACACGCTTCCATTCTGACCCGTAAAGTTGAAAGGGCATCGCCAAATATGGTTGATGACGTATATTCCTGTGTCTGTCAGCATGTGTTGCTCTGCCAAAGTTTAATTTGACCCCTTTTGAAAACAACTAATTTCCTGTGGAATTCACATTAACCGTCCAGAATTAGGCCAGATGATCTTTGCAAGAAAGGTTTTCAAAAGGTGGACAAGGTGTGGAGGAGATATTTATGTATTTGACGTACTGTATATCACTGGAATCTGTTGCTCTTTAATTGCCACCTTAAAAGTTGAGATAGAAAAATAATATAGGAGTTATTTTTGTGTGTGTGTGTGTGTGTGTGTGTGTATTCAAGAAAGTATCAGTACTGTTGGTGTATACATTAACAGATTTATTTAAATACAGCCTTTTTATCTTCCTCTTTGGGTTATTTCATTTTTAAGTGAGTTAGTAAGAAAATAATACTTTCATACAGCAAGGACACATTAAATTGATCAAAAGTGACAGTAAATACATTAGAATGTTCCACGTGTATTTCAAATAAATGTCTTTTGAGCGTAACTATTATTATTATATTTATTATAAAAAAAAGATTTACTTTATTTTTTGCAGTGGGCATAGTATATTATTTTAATTTTAGGGGTCAGAACAACTTTCAGCAGCTAAAGAGTTAAAAGTACAGCAAGACTTTGCTAACTTGTTTGTCTGCAGTAGACTGAATGGAGTCTTGAAGTAATTCTTCCCGAAGTCAGGCTGTTGAAAGATAATGCAACGGGGGAAATCCATAACGGCTCCCCACGATTATGTATCCAGGATGTCCCATTCTAACTGACAGTGTCCTCAATGGCGGGACCCCTGAGGGGGGAGAGGGAGGTACAAGGAGGTGAAAGGACGTGCCAAGGTCAAATGTGTGTATGCTCTTATTTTCTTTCTCTTTTGTAAGAAGAAAACATGTTCCAACCAGATGGCAGAGTTGATCGCAAACGAGAAAGAGAAAAAAGTCTGATTGTTACTTGTATCTTAAAGGTCCTAGGGGTCAAAGTTACTGGATAATTCAGTGGGAACATGAATGGCGTTGACAGGTGTTTACTGATTATAAAAAAGCCAGTTAACTGATGTGTAAAAGGTTTTTTATACTGTTGAATTTTGTCTCGCCTCTTTTCTTTCTGTTCTAGCAGCTCCACAAGCACAGCCTAAAACAGCCCTAAAAAAAGCATCTATTCTGAGGCATTTGCCTCGACGTTAGTCAGACTATTGACGCTTTCCTGTTTGATGTCTCTCCCAGCAGTAACATCAAACAATCAACAAGCAAAACCTCTCTCAGCGATGACCGAGCATAAGAAGTATTTGTTTCATTTTTCCGAGGCACTGAAGTGCTAAACGTGTTTAAAGAAACCACCACAATGTGGCTTCCCAGGAGGTATTTCGAGGCTAAACGAGGTTAAAAGGAAGTTTTGTTATCTCAGACAATGTTGCTATCTGTCTCAATAAACGATTTCCCTTTCAGTTTGCATGTTCTTTTGCCTCCAAACAATTTTCCTTCCCCTTTCATTTTTTCCCGTTGCTCAGATCAGGCATAGACGGATGTTATGTGGCAGTCAAACCAAGGAGCGCAGAGTGCAAATCCGCCGTTCAGTAAAATAACCTTGCCAAAGGGTCTTTCCCCCACCACCTCGCGCACAAAGCTGGCTCCATCTTTGTGTATTGAGTGAGTTAAATCAATGGCAAAATGCTGGCACTTTTCACAGGACAGTGACCAGGAAGCCCTCCCCCACGTGATTGACACTTGAAACGTGTGCGCGGACGGAGCCAGGGGCGCTGCTCCACGCTTGAAGTCTCTGCTGGGGGATAACAACTGGTGACATCTGCAGAAGGGGCCGACAGAAAGGCAGTTGAAAGCCATGTTTGTTGCCTTGGCCCGCTCAGATCTTCCTGCTTTTATGAAGCCTCCACCCCCACACTCCTCTGCTTTAATATTATGATTCAGCACCTGGCTCTTTTGAACCTTGCTTTAAAACTTCAAAAGAGGAGGGTGGCATTAAACAACATGAAATAGGTATGGAAGGGGGACGACGGTAGGGTGTTGGCAGTAAGGGCTGAGAGGGCACAGGGACGTGGGTCAGATGATTGTGGTAAAAGGAAGAAGGACGCTCTGATGGCTTGATTTCACTCTCATCATCTTAGCGGGGATATTTTTTTTTTTTTTTTTGTGTGACCGCTTCTCTGCCATCTTTAGAGTTGTGTGCCATTACTGTTTTTGTGACATCAGATAGCGGTCGGGCATAATGAGGCTTTTGAATATGGGGCCAGTGGGCTAATGCATGCACAGTTGTAGGGATAATAGAGACAGAAACCGATAGGGGTGTGTCTGCCAAAAACAAGTACGGGATGGCACATTTGTAAATGACTGAGAAAAAAAAAATAATGGAATGACATGCTTTCGTCTCGCTGCCTCGACCATATAGTGCTAATAACTGCTGTCTGTGTGTCGAAAACTGTGAGTTTGTATCTGCTGTACTTAAACTGAGTACACTTTAATGGGCAAAGTTCACTCAAAAATAAAAATACTGTCATCATTTACTCATACTTGTGTCTTCCAAAACTTTTTTCTTTTGCTTTTTCAGTGGAATACAAAAGGAGAAATTTAACACAATGTTCACGCTGCTCTTTTCCGTACAATGAAAGTTAGTGGCGACCACAAATTTCAAGCAAGGTTTTCAGTGAATTATGGCTTAAATTTCTGTGCGTTCTTCACACATAGATATCACATACAGCTTTATTGGACACAATGTACCGGTATTGGCAATTACCACTTTTATGTTTAAAAAAATGAAGAATAGATATCATGTAAATGCTACACCTGACAGTATTGTAAGTAATACATTTGGTTAACACTAGAGCATAGTACGTGGTGGTTTTGCATCAAAACAGAAACAAAAAACAGAAAAAAAAAGAAGACACAGTTTGTTGTTACTGCCACACTAAATAATGTCAGAAGAGATGACAGGTGAAAGCAAGACCCACAGCAAAAAAAAGTTACAGTAGCTTTTTTTTTCTTTTTCTTTTTTATTCCGTAAAAAAGACACCCCAGTATGCAGTATTCTCAGTATTCATCAGGAAGTGCTGATCAGCAGTCAGTTCTTTTTGTGCGCTTTGACAGTTATGGTTATTTTGAGTGTGATTTAAAAAAAAAAAAAAAAAAGAAAAGGAAAAAAGAAAAGAAAAAAAGCTACATTTTTTATTTTTTTATTTTTTGTTCCACAGAAAAATGACTCTTTAATGTTGTCACGGGTGAGTAAATTACTTTTCTTTTCTTTCTTTTTTTTAGATTAGGTCAATAGATCTTTCTAGTGATAAATATTGTTAAATTGTTTTAAACTGTCAGAAAACTTGACTTTTCTGGTCATCATATGTGCACAGATGGAATAATATGTATTAGTTAAGTCACCCTAAAGTTCATCATTTCACAAGTGACTTTTGCTTAATAAAATCTAATATACAGAAAGAGAACTGTTTAGAGAGATTAAATTAAATCTGGTAACACTTTCTATGAAGACCATACTTATAATGAATTACAGTATAGCTCCATTTATACTTATTTACAATTTTATAAACATATTTATAAAGACTCGTTAAGACCTATCCTGCATTATAAGAACATTTATAGTTGCATTTATATTATTTTTTTATAATTACCTATAAATCATACATTTTATTTTTCAATGTGCATGTTCATAATCCATTATAAACTGATTAATACGTATTTATAAAGATGCAGCTGCATTGCTATAATGGTAATATATTAGTTACAATGACTTTTTAGAAATTCAGACGTATTTCTGTCAAATAAGTGAATATATTGTTATTAACAGCTGTGTTGAGTTCTTATAAATGCTTTTTGTGAGTACTACTAACATAATGCATCATAGATGGCTTTAAGTAAAGTGAAAACATAGGATGCAATTTTCTTAAAGCAGATATTAAGAAACCATGAATATGTGCTCATTATCAGTTTAAGATGTTTACTTGTAACTAATGAACAATAATTCCTGTAATAACATAATGAAGAAAAAAAAAACAGAAATCATTGGTTCAAACAATTGAAAAAACTTTTTTAAACGTTACATACTGGCAAAACACTGCAACAATATTTTAAAGCTTAATTCCAAACTGCTATAAGCAACACCATGCAAATGACTGATGAGATTACCATTCATTACCTCTAATGCAAATATTAGCCATTAAAGACATAATAAATAATTGGTACAAGAAACAAGTGTCTCTGGAACTATTTTATATTTGATCATTTATTAACTAGTGTTTAATGGATTATGAGCATGTACACTGAAGAAAATGCATGCCATATAAGTAATTACAAAAATAATATAAACGTAATTATAACTGTTCTTATAATACAATATAGGTCTTAGTGAGTCTATAAATATATTTATAGCATAGTAATACTTATTTATAAGTATATATAAATGGGGCTATAATATATTATAGAATGTGTTACCTAAAATGTTTTTGAATATCCGCAGTAATTCTGTTTCAAAGAAGCATGAATCCACATATTCCACCAAAGTAAATGTCCTGCGCTAGCACTGGGAAGTGACTGTAAAATTAATTAAAGACACACATTATACCAGCCTCCATTCAGCCGAACTGCACATTCTTTTGACGCCACTTACCCTTGATACTCACTTTAATAGTGATCTCTATTGTGGCAAGATCTGAAAAGTCAAAAGTAATTACTTCATCTCAGCGCCATTAAAGGAAACTCTTCCTTTCCACCCGATCTGTGCACCTTGCTCTCAGACCTGCTGTAGCCATGATGCCCTGAGCTGACCATAAAGGCCCTGGGTAACGTTGAGTCAAGGACGCTTAATGGATTCTAAAGCACAAACAACGGAGCTCCAAGCATGCCAGAGCAGACCTAACCTGGGGCACAGACATCAAAATGCAGGTTGGAGATTTGACATTCCTGCAGGCACCAAATGCCTCGCCAGTGATTTAAAAAAAAAAACAACAACAACAAAAAATAAAGAAAGAAAGGAAAAGTCAATATCCCCCTCCTGTTTCTAAACGCTCACTATCTGATGAGCATGGGTAATGCAGATCTGATTCTGCTGTGACAAAAGGGCCACGCTAAGGACAGCCTGAAATGTCTCTCTCGCTTTATTCCATTTCCTCTTACTCACACACTCCTGCTCCGTATGTGTGTGTGTCTGTGTGTGCGCGCTCACAAAAATGCTCGCCACTATTTGAGCCCTTTGATAATAATAACCACAGTGGGAAAGATTATCACAGCTGGCCGCTCCTGAACTTCAAGGTTAAAGGAGCACTGCAATTGTGGCTTTGTGTTTACCAAAGAAAGGCTAATGATGAATTAATTAGCTATGGACTACATTTGCTGTCTCCACATTTATCTGAAGACCTTTCACATCCTCTAAGTGGAAGAATGCTTTCAGTCATAAAGAAACGTGAGGCACTTGTGCTGTATGTAATGTGCTTAATATAAACCCCCTTATGAATATACATTAAATGAATTAGCATGTCTTCTAATCAGATATGCTATTAGCATTCTTACCTACTTTAAGGGTTAAAGACATTAAAATGTCTCGTTATTTACAAGCTTTTTTTCTCTCACTGTAATAACTAATGGATTTTAATTTATAATAAATATTGAACAAGTTCAAATAAAAACAACAAAACCAAAAACTTCAAATTCCAAACCAAAACTCAATTTTGAATATTTAAAGGATGGTGGATCAAAGACCATTCACATATTTGTATTTAATACCCTGTTAATTAAAGATGTATTGAGTTTAATTTGTGTATTTAGTGTAATAGTATATGAGCGGCATCGCTTTTTCTGTCTTAGATTCACTTTCTGCAGTTTTTCACTGCCTTTTTTTCCGAGTCATATTTTAGATATGATATCTGTCACTTTGTAAATGGCCTTTTTATTTTTCATTATTTACGTTTTCAGCACAATTTCATTTGATTACTGACTGGGAATTTGTATTTGAACTTGCATTCTTACAAACCTAGTACAATTTAAAAAATAAATAAATAAACAATTTGCACAGTGTTAAGGCACTTACAATAGAGGTAAATGGGGCAATCCATAAATGATAAAATACGTACTGTTTCAATGTTGTTGCCACAAGGCATGAACAAAATGTGTGCCAACTTGATTTTAGTCTGACAAAATAAGTGCTTATTAACATTTTCTGTGTAAAGTTATATAAATTTTTTCTTGGTTGCCATGACAACATAATGCCTAAAACATCCATAAAAAATAATGACTTCATAAATCAAATAATACAGACATTTTAACAGAAGAATGAATGTAAGTGCTTTTATAAAATTATAAGCTTCACATTTCTGCTTAAAATTCTCCCAAATTGGACGTCATTTACTTCTCCTGTAAGTGACTTGTTTTCATGACTTTCCATGACTTTGCTTCCTTAATTGTTTTATTTTTTTTTTTTTTTTTTTGAGCTATAATGTGGAGATGGTCAGTACTTAAAAAAAGGGAAGATCTAAAACATGAGAAAAAGAGGCAGCAGGTGTTTCCCTGAACAGTTTCAGCTCTCCTTCAGTGGATTTGCAACTGGAAATCAGGAGTGCAGGGACATGGGGTGGACAGTTTGATGGATAAATTACACAAGAAGTGGAACTTAAAACCTGCTGTAGCAGACTCATGCTGCGCTCCTGCATGCTGGGATGAGGGCTAGAAAAATCGCAAAGGCACAGTGAACAGATCTCTCTCTCTCTCTCTCTCTCTCTCTCTCTCTCTCTCTCTGTCTACTCAGCCATCGGCCACAGCTAACCTTCATTTACCTTTGCCTTGGGGGAATCTGGAAAAATGCAGCAAATTAGAGCTGAAAAAAGTCAAGATGAAAAAATCAGGATTCCCATGGTAAAAATTATGAGGCATCACCAAACTCTCACTTTAGTTCCACTGGACCTTCTATTTCAACTGAACAAGTGATATTTTAGTAGAACTGTGTTTGAAGGAAGTTGATCTTGAGAAATAAAGGTCAGTAAGGTAAAACTTGTTGGAGAGTCTTATAAAAATTGCAAGTTCACTATTTACTATTAATGTGAAGTACTTTCTGCATATTTTTAATAAGCAATCTTATCTCAAAACAAAATAGGAGAAAATGTGAGAAGGTAAACACAGAAGAATAAAGAAGTTAATTAAAAGTTATGCTATTTGATTGAAATGTGTCGTCTCACCCTGCTCCTTTGAGACTGTCCTTGGAATCTTTTATTTTTAAAATAAGACGACACTCAAGCACGATACATATCAAAACAAAACATATAGATACTTTTGAAAATTCCTTAAGCATATCCTTGTAAGTATTTGTATGGATGCATTTCTCAAGTGCCAGAAACACACAATGATGCTTTGTCTGGAAACCTTGAAAAGATTTTTCTAAGAAATCTTTTATGGTTTTGCAGCAATTTTGAGCAATTTTGAGCAATGTTGTGTCAGGAGCCAACAAGATGAAAGGAGTGAAATATGTATAAGAGAATATTAATTCTGTTAATGTTTTTATAATACTATATATATATATATATATATATATATATATATATATATATATATATATATATATATAATATATATATAAATATATATATAATATTATATACACACACACATATAGTATATACACTAATCTGAATTTGTTTCTTGTGATCCAAGCTTAAAGCCTGTTTTATTTTATTTTTTATTTATTTATTTTTTGCTTTTGCTTTTGGTTAATATACATACATACATACATACACACACACACACACACACACACACACACACACACACACACACACACACACATATATATATATGCACATCAAAACTATGAGTTTTTTATTTATTTATTTATTTAAAGGCTTATGCTTAGTCTCCTATCTATCAAAACTAGAGGACTATATATCGCAAAACTGGATTATATAATGCATATTTTCTGATCAGAAAGATTTTTTGTATTTAAGATATTACATACAATAAATAGAAATAATATATACGTGCTTTCTGGTGAAAGATATTATTATAACTGAGCTGAGGGAGGTAAATCGTGATGGTTACAGTTGCACCAGCCTGTACTCTAATGAAAAGGGGTCACAGGGTCAAACTGATAGTGCTGCCCCTCTTGTATAAATATTTAACTCCATGTGAATCCCATCTTTCAGCGCTCAGGACATGCTTACTGAAGGTTTCTTCAGGACGAGGCCACAGGTTGATGGACATGCACAAAAAACCAGGCCCACCAAACAAAGGCCAGTCAAGTTGAGTGGAAGACAAGGCCATCTACTTTGGTTTCTTCATGCACCTTCAGAAGTATTAAAATGGTTGAAAGCCTTCAGTGACAGAGTCTCTGAGCTGCTGATAATGTGAGACATTGTTCTCTTAATCATTGTGGAAAAGATGAGAGAGTGAGAAAGTCACCAGCATGTCAGGGTCGAGGGCAAGCCTGTGCGGAGGAACTGTATGAGGACCATACAATAACATGAAACAAAATTTCAAATAAAGATAATCAACAGTTTCAGCATAGTCCCTATTGTGCAGGGACACATCCTGTCTCGATCGTCAATAGAGGTGTCAAAATGCAAGACAATGCATAAGAAGTGAAGGAGGGAAACAGTAGCTTCTTGTTATTGTGATGGCATGTAATATGAACTCCTTAGAAGACTTCTTCTTTCATCTGAGCTACAGATCTTTTCTCATGCTGCCTTCCCTCCCACGAGGGGTCGAGAGATTCAGGGTTCACTAACAGGAGGAAGACATTTTGTTTGTATTTTTTATTTCCAAGATAATTATTTATTGGGTGTCTTTTACAATTGCATTTAAGGATTACTGTAGGTTAAAAATGTTTTTTTTGTTTAACACCTTGTGGTGGAACCAAATATGGTCAGTAGAATCAAACCACACAATTCAGAATTGAACAACTGGTTCCTTTTCAGTTTTTGAATTGGACTTTGAATTGAATTGAACACACCTAACAGGAAGTTGAATTAGAATGACAGGAAGAGGAATTTACTAAATTCATAGAATTCAATACAGGGAATGTATCCTGAAAAATGCATTGTTATTCCACAAAAGATTTTGTATGATTCAATTAAAATACAAATTTATATAGGTACCATTTAAAAAAAAATTGTCAGCACTGAAAGTATTTTTAACAAACTTTACTTTTTTAGGTAAAAATTACAATAACATTATTTGATTTAAATTTCAAATTATTTGACATTCTTTCATTCAAATTCAGAAGTTTGTGTCATCTTCAAACTTTTTTTTTTTCTTGGAACAAAATATTTAAGTATCCAAGTTTTCATATTACAAACATGAGCTGTCTTTTGGCTTTGTGTATTAAAAAAATTATTAAATAAACTAATACCACAAACACTATATACAATTTGAATACTAACACACACACACACACACACACACACACACACACACATGTTTTCCCCATTTGGTCATGTTTGATCTTTAGGGCACCAAACAGGTTACTATTGCCATTGGGGACACCTCAATAAACAAATAAATAAATAGATAAACAAGAATAAAATAAATAAAAATAAAAAGGTGCATTACACTCCTGTGTAAGACATTTTTCATTTTAAGTGTTCTTATTGTTTGTTCTGTAAAATTCTAACTCCATCATTTATTGCTTTAGTTAGTTTCTTGCAAAAGCAAGATTACTCCCGATTTTTAACATCTATGTAAATCTAAACAAAAATTATAGAATATTCTAGATGTTTGTCCATCGCCATAGTAATACACATCTTTAGGGACAGCATTCACTACCATGAATGAAAAGAGGGCAGTATTTGTGAGTGGAATATATTTTAGGAAAGTTATTATCTCAAAGGCTCACTGGCTGAGGTGAGGAAAGCTTTCAGTGTAATTTGCTCTTTCCGCTAGCCAGTTAATGTACCTGCTCTGTGGACGGAGAACTGCAATGTATAATTACCACTGCATGCACTCTGCTTACTAGCATGCCAATTATTCTCACCAGTTAGTCTAGTTCATCTAATCATGTTTTTTGTTGCTGTTGTTTTTATTTTATTTTTTATTTTTTTCAAATGATTTGGGAGGGGTCTGTTTTTACTCCACCAGCATTTTCATCCTACATCTGTGTGATCTGTGATGTACGCCAGTCAAAAGTATTCTATATTCTATACATATCGCTGATGTCTCAATGATAGCCCTGATGTTAAGCGCAACTAGCGCATTTTTCATTGCTCAAGGCCACCTGTTTGATGGAAAAAAGAGTGGCTTGTTTCTTCCTATTTGCCCACTTAATTGTTAATTTTACATCTGTGGCACCGACAGCTAGATATTAAAATCTTAGCTACATTTGAGAAGCCAAAAAAGAGAATGCGATCTACGATCAGATGTTGTAACAGACGGAGAATGTGTGCGCGCTAATTTGTCGGGGTCTCTTTTGCCCGGAGCGCTCTATCACTTAGCACCAAGCTGTTCTTCTCTTGTTGGAAAAGAACGGGTTAAAAATAAATAAACATGTCGCAGTATGTCACAACAAACAGAAGAAGGGAAGAAAAAAATGCGAACACAAGAAGCTAATTTGGCTCAAGAGATTTTCAGGGGTTTCCCTCTTGGTCTGAGCATTCTTGCACTAATTTGTGTGAGGGGAGTGTAATCATGACAAACATTTCTATCATTACCAGGTAATACGAGTTAATAGTTTGGTGTACACTCTCCGGCTGACATACCATTAGAGACTGTGCAGACACTGTAACTAGAGCATTAATAAATTCAAAATGTGCCTATTAGGATGACAGCTTTGGAGGTGCAAAGGAATAACAGTTATCACTTGGCAGAGGCTGATCTCGCCCCATCTGCTGAGACTTTGCATATATTTTCAGCTTCCTGAGCAATGATTAGAGCTGTCAGAACCTCTTTAACCTTCTAACTGCTGGTCCCAACTGGCCCTAATTAGAGATTAATGATTTCTAAAGACACAGGCTGTGATGAAAACTGCCTCTGCTGTTTATGTACAAATTAAGCACCAATTACTTTGAGCATCAGTGCCACTTTTGACGTGCGGCTGAAATATCAGATGTGGAAAAGGCCAATTGCGAGACTACAAGTGAAACCACTAACATTGTTTTCCCCGGAAGAGTTGGATGAGTTGGTGCCGGCAACATACCTTCGGAGACCGATCCGGCCGGAAAAGACTCCCACATCACTTACGGTTTGCTCACAAAAAACAACAAATAAAACTACAAAAAACAACCAAATCTAATCCTTCACAAAAGTCAATAAATCAAACTACGCACAACTATTTGATCTAGTTCTCAGGTTGCCATCCAAAGGCACTCTCGAACAATTAACCAAGGTGCTTCTTTCATCTCCCTACTCTTTCTGAGTGCTCTCCACTCATCAGGAACGAGTAAACAGTGCTAGTATTGAAAATCACGGCAAAAGATGTGATTAATCTTTCATCAAATTCTCTCTTTTATTCCGCTTTATGATATGCAATGTCTGTCATTATTTCAGTGTGGGAATGTGGAATATCTATAAAATATTTAGAGTGCATTTGCTTCCTTTTTGTGTGTGTTGAGGCTGAAATGTTGGCTGAGCCATTCGCTCGACTCTTTGAGGCCATCTGGAGAGCCGGCTCACGTGGGAGAAATCCAGAGAGGCTCTCTCTTGCGAGCCGCCCAGCCTGCCCAGATGATGATAACCCCAGAGATTCGGTGTCGTACTGCATTGTGGGATCAGACAACTCGTGGGGACGCCGAGAGAAACAAAGAGCCTCCAGCTCTTGCCAGATCAATCCGACGACATCAAAGAGGCTGACAACTACACAGCGCCTATCAAAAGTGCACCACTCTGCCTGGCTCACAGGTTTGCTTTTTTTGGGCGTCCCTAGTTTAGCGTTTCAACTCCAGCCTCACCCCTGCGAGGATACGGCATGTTATTTCGCACACATCTGTATTGTGGGCGCGCGCAGATGCGGGTGTGAAAGCATGTTAACGTGTAATAACTTCATTACGTGGATTCCTGGGGTCGCTGGGGGAATTGACATGACTGGCTTGGGTGAAAGAGATCTTGTGTATGTTGTATGATCCGGTGGATCAGGCCACTACTTCCTGTTGTGTGATCATTACGCACAATTTTGCACAGTCCGACTATGGCTGCATCGCTCTCTGTGGACTCTTTTAAGGTCATGATGAATTGACCCTCATGTTTTGTCTGCAGACCCCAAGACCCTTTAAATTTTCAACCAAACATACTGAACACTTGTCAGGACTCATTACACTGCTAAATAAATAAATAAATAAATAAATAAATAAATAAATAAATAAATTCTTGTTGTACAGATATCTTTAAATCAAGATATATTTTTTAAGAATCTAAAAGTCTTGTACACTTACAATATTTCAAAGTTAGTTGAGTTTAAGCTTAAAACGACTAAAAATATCAGCCAGTAGTTAAGAAAAGTGAACCTAATTCAAAGGGAAAACAAGTTTTCAGTCATACCAGTCATAAATGGTGGTGAAACAGAGTCAGTTAAATTTTGTTAAATTTTGATTAGGTCAGGGAAACTTATTAAAAAGATTGGCAGATTTTTTTTTTTCTCTTGTTTTAATCATAAATTTGTTTTAATCATAAATATCAAAACAAGACTTATCATCTTATGTAAATTTGATTCTCAATTTACTTCCCTTGACTTAAGGATTTTTAGATTTTTGAAAACAACACAAAATTACTAAATGAGAAAAAAAAATTGCAGTGTATGAACCAGATTTCAACTTAATTACACTGACCATTTTTTTAAAGGATGAAAACAATAAAATGACATACAGAAATATTATAATATTGTAACACTGATCCCAAACAGAAATGGTTATAAAGTTAAAAAAAAAAAAAGTACAGTAATAAATTGTGGCAAAACTGAGTCAGTTAAGTTTTGATTAGGTCAGGGAAACATATTAGAAAGCCCTGAAAGGAAATAAGAGGTTAATTTTGACATTACTATTATTATTTTAAACATACTTTATTGAGGTCTTTCGGACTCTTAAATAAAAACTTATATAAAATGTTGGGTAACAAAATAAAATAATAATCAACAATAAACATTAGTTAAATACTTTATCAAAAAAAATATTCAATACAACAATACTTCTACAGCATGTATTAATCTTAGTTCATGTTAATTTCATCATTTACTAATGCATTATTAAAATCAAAAGTTGTTCTTGTTAACATTAGTTAATGCACTGTGAACTAACATGAACTAACAATTAACAACTGTATTTTCATTATCTAACATTAACAAAGATTAATAAATACTGTAATAAATGTTTTGTTCATTGTTTGTTCATGTTAGTTAATACATGAATTAACATTAACTGATGGAACCTTATTGTAAAGTGTTACCAAATTTTTGAAAATACATTTTTGAAAATAAACAATGGTTCAGAAGCTTAAGTGATTTAATGTCCTAGCACCACAACAATAAAAAAAATAAAAACAACATATTAGTAGTCACTATAATAGTCCTGACTGAACAGGGCACATGGATGGTTTGGAAAGCAACAAGATCAGAGTAAGACCAATCTACTCTCTTCTCCCCATGCCGATCTGCTCTTGTCAGGAGGTGTTGGCCCAAACCTCCTTAGCTTGGCATAGCCTGGAAAGTCTCATGAACACACACTCACACACACACAAGACAAAGAGGTCTGAAGGCCTGCCAGCACTCGGCCACTTTTGTCATGTGTGCTCATGTGTGACGGGGTGAGATCACCAAAACCACATGCACCTGAGTCCCTTTTCTCCACTATTTATTCACACTCATCTCTTCACTTTGGAGGAGAGAGAGGACATCAGTTCTCACTGTAAAAATGAGGTGTTCAGAGAATGACTGCAACAGTTTGCACGACTTTATTGAGTTGGATGTATTCAGTTATTTAAATAAAAAGTCAAGTCTACTGTCTTTCTAACAATTACCTGATACTGATTAACTGTAAACTGAATATAGAATTCTGAAGTTGTATCAACTTGCAAAGAGTTCTGTATCGAATTGAATCAGTCAGCTGAACTTATTCAAGGTCATTTTTGTGAACTGTATCAACCAATTCATTGAAATATCCAACTTAATTAAGAACCAAAATATTTGTTCATGAATCACTATTTCACTTGGGCCAGTGAATAATACAACATTAAAGTATTTGAGAAATGACCGTTTCACTTTTGGGGCAAACTATTTATTCAATATTACCTGCTGTTTTTTTTTTTTTTTATGAGAAATCATTTCTGATCAAAGTAGACTAAAATGAACTGAACAGAACACATATTTTTTTAATACAAGTCAAATTAAATTAAGAAAAATATGCAATAATCCCTCTCATATGTTATGTTTTTTACTTTGACTTTTCATTTGATAATAGCTGAAAACTAGCATTTACTTGCAGTATAATTTTTACAGTGCTCCTGCACCTCTTTATGATCTAAATCATTCCTTTTCAATTATATTTTTTTCCTGAAATACTTTTTGTCTATACAATGAAAGTAAAGGTTTTCATTCAAAATATTTTCTTTTGTGTTCAAAAGAATAAAGAAAATCATAGTCAAAAGTCATCACATCAAAATCAAGAGACGAGGGTGAGTAAATGATTGCAGAATTTTCACTTTTGAGTGAACTATCCTTTAAATTCTCATTTCAAACAAAAATATACATTCAAACATCCACAAGAGCGATTTTTCAATAAATCCGTAAGGAAACAAACGCACGTTAGCACTTTTTCTTGTGTTTAATGGAGAATTTGACCGTAACCGTGACATTCTCCATTCTTTTGAAATCAATGAATTTTCAAAAACCCACATCAATCAGTTTTAAACTACAGTCGTTCATCACAGAATACTGGATAAGCACTTTAATAGAGGTTAATCCATACCCAAAAAAAAGACCCTCAAGTGCAGAATATTTTGAGATTCACCCCATGAAGAATAAAACACTAACTTAATTGCAGTCAACAAGTCCTGAGTGGCCTTGGCAAGACCATAGCACGCTCACTCCTTTTTGAATTATTATTCCTTACATCTTTGTTGCAAGGTAAATGTGAAATGTTTTTGCTCATAGTGGGGAAATGTGACCTTCATAATCTAAGGCCATTTATGGTAATTAGATTATGTTTTCAGGCAGGATTCATATGTATGCATAAAGCAATGGAGGCTTGAACAATGATGGTAAAGTACTGCACATAAGGAGCAGACCCTTAACTGACTTCTCTAAATTAAGACTAAAAGCACAAGTGCCCCCTCTCCACGTCTTTGTAATAAGACTTTTTAAAAGCAGCTCAAACTGCTTTTTTTTGTCTCTAATGGATTTTTTTATTTCTCTCAAACATGCATAATAATTAAGTTCTTCCTTATTAATTATAGATGCGGTTTTCTTTCATGTGATTTTTCCATCTGAGCTCAAAGCCTGTCCATAACAGCCATGCTTTGTGTCAATGGCATGCAAGGTTTTCCTGTTATCTGAACAAAGCTGCTTCACCTGAGTCTTCAGAAAGCCTTACTTAAAGAACAGTTTCTGATAAAGTTGGGGTATTAAATCTCTTAGCAATCGAAAATTATCATCATTGTTTCTGTATATTTTGGTCCATTTTGTCTGTTTTCTTTCAGAACAGCCATTATTAAGTCAAACTTCCCAGAAACGTTATGTTCAGGGTATTTTTTTTTCTTCCTGTCGGTGATTCACACACACTGCAGAGCATTTCCTCAGGACTGGGTTCATCTGTAGACCATTGCTAATGGCCGCTGACAGGTCAAGGTCGGGTCAGAGGGTAATGTTTGTTGGATTTACTTTTGCCACGTGTTCTTTACTTTGCTTTAAGGTGTTAAATGGTGAAATAAATAACAGGTGGAAACTCCAAGCATGTCATTCTAAAAACTTTCTAAATATATGTATATTTACATATTCAGTCAAAAGTTTGAAATATTATTATTATTTTTTTTTTTTTCAGTTGTTTTTGAAAGAAGTTTCTTTGCCCACCATGGATTTATTTGATCATTTGTTTATTTGCCCTTACATTTATTTGATCAAATGCAATAAAAAGAGTAACACTGTGAAATATTATTACAATTTAAAGTAACTGTTTTCTGTTTTAATATATTTGAAAATGTATTTTCTTTAAAATACTTCTTTCTTTAAAATGTATTCCTGTGATGGCAAAGCTGAATTTTCAGCAGCCATTACTCCATTACCTCTTCATTGTCACACAATCCACCAGAAATCATTATAATATGCTGATTTACTGCTTGGTTATTATCAGTTATTAATAATGGTTGTTATAATCACTGTTAAATACTATTTTTGCCGCTCGATGATTTTATGGAGACCGTGAAACTTTATTTATTTTTTATTTTTTTCAGGATTCTTTGATGAATAGAACATTCATAAGAACAGCATTTATTTTAAATTTTAAAAAATAAAAAATAAAAAAACCTTTGCAAGTTTCTGTATCTTTGCTGTCAATTTTGATCAATTTAATGCATTATTGCTGTGTGTGTGTGTGTGTATTTTATATACAGGTATTCCATAAGCAAGATATATATTGACATGCTATAACTTTAAACAAATTCTGTCATTTATTCAGTTTAAATATTCTTAACCTGTACTGTCAAATCAGAAAAAAAGAAAAGTTGAGCAGCGTCTCTAGCGGCTGCCATACAGATTTTAGCCTTCACTGGCAATCCTGTATGTGAGAATCCTTGGCACAGAAGGCCATCCCAGATCCTTACTCAAGAAGCAGATGCTAACTTACTCCTAACATATGCCCAGGAGTAAGAGGAGCCACTGTGGAGGATATTAAAGCCATGACCCTCGTATCCGGCCACAGCGGAAGATTTAGAGTAGAAAAAGCCTTTAACTTTCTAATGAACACTCTGAACGCCAAGCTCCTTCTCAGAGAAACAAGAACAGATGGCCATGAGACAGATTCCGAGAGAGACAGAGATAAGGATTTCAGCAATGTTTGTATCTAAGCAGGCTTAAGGTCTGACGATAGTGTTTACCGTATTCACACTATAATACCGCATGCAATCTCAAATCTTCTAACTGCACATGCATTTATATTGTGCTCTCGGGTTATTCTGTTGTTTTTCGAAACTTCTGACCAATGTTGGCGGGGTTACTAACTAAAAGAAGTGGTTAAGTAAATATTATTTATCAGATCATTAGTGATATGTTACAGGTAGTAATTTAGCATGTTGAAACCTTTTCATCACATTTGTGTCGAAACACATTTCCACACACATTGCAGCTTTACAGTTGAATGAACTGGGATAAAAGCGGAACATGCTTGCCTTTCTCTTGTCTGTCTCTGTCTCATATGAATCATTGAGATGTTAGTGATTAAGATTTTTGTGAATTGTTATTGAAGCATTTAAATATAAATTTAATATCGATTTCAATAATGTTACAGAACAATATAATTTTGTGTCAAATGTTGTTGTTCATCATAATGTTTTCTAGTTTTATTAGTGGTATTTACTATATACTATATACCACTCACTATCTCTATATACATATATATATACTCTCTCTCTCTCTCTCTCTCTCTCTCTCTCTCTCTCTCTCTCTCTCTATATATATATATATATATGTGTGTGTGTGTGTGTGTGTATGTGTATGTGTATATATATTACATACATATTATAAATTATACGTTATGTTATATTATATAATATATAATATATGGTTGGAAATATATATTATTTACAATATATATATATATATATATAGTGAGAGAGAGAGAGAGACAGAAAAAGAGAGAGAGAGAAGAGAGAGAGAGAGAGAGAGAGAGAGAGAGAGTACACACACATACACACATATGTGTAAGAATACCGAAGGTGCTAATGCCACAAGGCTAAGCGTCATAAAATAATATGTAATTTATGAATAATATATTCATTAGATTATATATGTATGTGTATGTGTATGTATATATATGTGTATGTGTGTGTGTGTGTGTGTGTATATATATACATATACATATATATATATATATATATATATATACACACACACACACACACACACACACACACACACACACACACACACACACACACATACACACACACACACACACACACACACACACACACTCAAATAACTGAAACATCAGTCAGAAGGCCCTAGAAAACTCTCCTGGGAAAGTTTCACAAGCGACAGGCCTAGATTCTAAAGCACCCACTGGCCTGCCTGTGCTGAAGGGGCTTTTTTATTGTTTTACTGTATTATCTATAAATTGAATAATGCCTTAGTCTGGGGATCCGATGAAAGGGATTTTACCACAACATACAGCCGTGATAAAGTTCACAGTAAGTGGGGAGGAAGGGGGAGATTACTCATCTCATGGGGAGTGGCCCTGTGCAATGTAGGCTACATTTTAACATCACAGTTCTTGGGCAATCATGCAAGAAATCAATAGCTTATAAAACAATAATAATAATAATAATAATAATAATAATAATAATAATAATAATAATAATAATAAAAGTTGCAAACAGATGTCTCAAAGATTGGGACTCCCCAACACACACACACACACACACACACACACACACACACACACACACACACACACACACACACACACACACACACACACACACACACAGAAATTCCCCACCCTCCAATCCTACTCTCTAAGCTGAGAGAGGACAGTATGTAGACATCCTTGACATTTTAAGCACAAATCATGTGACATCCATAAAGTGTACATTTATTTCTACTTCTCTGAGTTATCTGCTTATAACCTAAAACTTCTTTGGTAGATTTTTCACATTTGTTTACCAAATTAATTTATGTCAATGACTTGTCGCGGGCCATTTATGTCCCTTCCTATTAATTAAGTGTAAAGTAGCTCTCTCACACTCACTGTTTATTATTAAAGTATGCAAAGCATTTAATGAACCTTTACTGTAATTATACTGAGTGTCTTAAGGACTTAAATATAAATGAGGCTTGGAGATTATGGATAAAGTTTTTAATTAGACTGATCTGCAATAACTGAATAAATAAACAAATACTGTTGAAGATCAGCTTGGAATAAGTGAACCTGTTTAATTTATGATGAGTTCCAAAGCACCCTACATTTTTAGAAAGTATTCAGGAAATTAAAAGCTTGCTTAAGAATCAGATAGTTCTGGCTCTAAATTCTGATGAGCTGTGTTGTAAAAATAATCATAAATACATACCTGTTACCCATAATATAGTAATGCATTTCAAGGAGAATGTAGGCAACTGCAAACAGCCAACTACCGCAATAAAACCAATAACACCAATAATAATAATAATTATTATTATTACTATTATATTACAAATATATGAATGTAGTTATTAATAGTAAATTATAATGTATAAGAATTATTTTAATAATATAACTTTTTTATCATTAATAATAATAATAATAATAATAATAATAATAATAATGTTCTCCATCTCTATAAAGTTATATTGGGTTTTAGAAATATGCTTAAAAAAAAACAAAAAAACATTCTTCTTCTTCTTCTTCTTCTTCTTCTTCTTCTTCTTCTTATTATTATTATTATTATTATTATTATTATTATTATTATTATTAATGTATATACATTGGAAATAATTATATAGAAATTATATAATTTTCAATAATTACTGTGATTTTATCACCAATACCCCTCAACCATGGTAAAATCACTGTAATGCAAGATCTTTCGTTGCTTATTTCTTCAGAATAGCAACAAAATCATGTGCTCTGCCTGTATTAGCATCTCATTTTCCACTATAATAATTTCCCTTTTGTGTATATAAGATATTAAATCAAATGCCATAACACATTTCCAATGTGTCTGAAAATATTCCCTGCTTCCTGTAGGCCCGTCTCCTATTAACCCTAATGATGTGGGATTATGGAATTAAGGTTCCATGTTGCACACACTCCCCCCAGTCCCTCAGTAAATACCGTAAGCCCATTCCTGCTCCACAAAAAAAAAAAAAAAGTGAAAGCTCACCGTCTGCTCTTAAGCTGCACACACAGAAGGGTCGTGATCCAATCCAGAGCCAGGGAGAGTATGAGAGAAGAAAGAGGTCTGACCATTTTTAATCCTTGTCCTTTTCATTTCTCCTACCCGTGGGATTGGAGTGATTTTATTTAAACTGTCGGCTTGAGCCAAGGGATTGAAGATCAGGATTTGAGTGATTATCATTTTATGGAAAAAAAAAAACATTATGTATGTATGTTGTGAGGCACTGGTGTGTACAGACATCCGGGCATGATGGGAGATGGGAAATCTCTATTGTCCAGGAGACTGTGGAAGTGCATTCTAGTTTAATATATATATATATATATATATAAGGGTCTATGATGGTGGCAAATTACCCGCTTGACCCTTAAACTGTATTAATTATGTCCCTTTAAAAACCAAAACAGAGAAATGGGGATAACATAGCACTTTCAGTTCAATCTGCTGTGAGAGATTAGTCGAAACACATAAGAATACTCCATCGCAGTGCTTTCTTTGTTCTGTCAAATAATTTCAGCAAGTTTGTGTGTGTCGCTTTTACAACCATATTTCTTCTTTAGACAATAGATACGATACAAAAGAGGAAGCAATCCAGCTAATTCTCAGAAATGGCCACTGGTCTCTTCCTCCCACTGTGGACTCTTGCTGGATGGTTGAATCTCCTCAGTTATTCCATCTATTTTAACAAGAATGGGTTTAAAGGTGAAGAATCAAGTATTTGTTTTAATGAGTTAGCCATGACTAATGGTTGGAAAAGATACTTTAAACCACTCCAACCGTTCAATCTCACATGAAACAAGGCAACTGTTTGAAACAAAAAGGACATCTGGTAAGTGTAGTTCACATACATTAAAAGGACCATTGTGCCGGCTTTTTAGGGGGCCTTTTAAAACTAATTGACAATTTTTGGCACAATCCATTTACTTTGCTGAGAAGCAACATTTTGGCTCTGCTCAAGAGATCCTTTGCATCCTTGACACAGATTTTACAGAATTTATAAAATGGAGAAAATATTATGTTAAATTATATTTGGAGGTAAATATAAAGTTTTAAATATAAATATAAAGTTTTAACTTTAAATATAAAGTTTTGATATATGCATAAGCATTTATTTTTGTCAGTAGACTTTTTTGACAAATATGTTTAACATGTTTAATTTATTGATTAAATTAATATTCCTAATACCACTTATAATGCATATATAACCATTTTTAGATACACATTTAATCAGAACAGAAGAGAATTCCTAAAGCATTGTTTGCTGGAAGAAGCAACAAATTGCATGCAGTATGGGACTAAAAGTTGAAAATACATTATGTAAGGCATGTTTATTGTTTCATTTAGATGCATTATGTGAGGCATATGCACGGAGTCTCCCTGGTGTCATTTAATGATTTTGATGTGACAGATGTTTACTTATTATATCAAAATATGACTATTAAAACTAGCTTGTGCTTAACCACACAAATATGTATAGTGAAATTTGCTGTCAGGCTCAGGAGGTCACCTAAATATTGAAAAATTATCTGTTGAATTATAAAACATTCAGTGGTCAGATAGTACAGAATGAAGATGAAAAGACGAGATGAAAAATAAGGATTACCATGTTTATTAGTTTTTTCAAACTTTTATTTTCTTATGACATAACATAGGCTATTATACCCGGTTGACGATAATCGGAAGACACAAGATTCTTCCTCTGTGTTTACCGCCCAACACTTCCCATAATAGGATGAACTAAAAGGTTATCACTACACAATCTATCAGTTCTTTTCTTAAACCACCACTCGAAATTACCTCATCATCCAAAATAAACTGCATGTCATCCCCATTATACATGACTGACTGAACCCAAAGAAGCTAGTGTCTGTTTCAGTAAGCTAGCCCATTATGCCATACATACATAATCCCCTTTAACATCCTTCCTGTCTTCTCTTCATTCCACTTGCATCCTCTCCACAGAGTCTTAAAACAAAGTATGAAACAAAAACGGGCTCTCCTTAGTCAAACAGTGATCGGTTCTTTGGTGCATTTAAGCTGACATCCTCATAGAGGCCAAACCAATGAAGTGGGTCAAGATATCGGGCACTTCTGTGTCTTTGTGAGCTGAAAAAGAATGCTGATGCCAAGTCATTTGGAGTGGGGTGATTGTGGCAGATGGGCCAATGCTCCAAACTGATTCCTCTTCTCTCTGTTCTATTTTATGAGATATGAATCACCAGGGATTATGGCTTGTCACAACTTCATACATAAGTGACTGTCCTCAACCCATAGTTAAGGATCAAGGGAAAATCTCCTCTTTGGGGACAATGTGAAATCATTCTCACTCTGGCAAAAGTTTGATCGACTCAATGCTAAAGATTTTTTTCTGAACTCTGTTGTGTCCGTTTTTTCTGCAGCATGCATTTTCCCAGTTAGATGCTGTGAAGGTTCTGCGAGCTTCGTTTAAAAAATCCAGTTTTTGTAACTCTTCTGTCAATGATATTTTTAGTACTACTAAGGAAATATTTGAAATAATAAATCAGTTTTTAAAAAAGAAATAAATATAATTTTACTTTTTTTATATTAAATGTTTATATTAAACAGGCCTACTACTATCAAACTCGTAATCTTTAACTACACAGTGTCATGTGAACAACCGAACTGACCTTTAATTGAGTTTTTTCAACAACATTGACAACAATATCTTAAAAACTCTAGCCCTTTTACCTTATAACAAAAGATATCACATGGGTTTTGGGGCGTGATTTTTAATCAAAACATTAAAGTGTTCTGGCTCATGGAACTTTTTTAAAGACTTTTGACTTTCATCCATCAAAAAACTTGATGATTTGTGACACCTCTTTACGTACAGAATAAGGCATCAGAGCATACTGTAGTAATAAGGGAGACTTCACATATTTTCTGTTAAAAACACAAGACTTTTCAAGCCAAGATTAGTCCACAGGTAGCAGTGCTACTCCAGACAAAGCACTGCAAAATTAGACAGTGAGAAGCCCATCTTTCTGTTAAATGACCACTTCCCCTATTTAGCTCTTCAGACAGGAAGTACTCACTATAAGAGTGAGAAAAAAGCTCTTCCTCAAAATGGCCTAAGTGGACAGACCCATTTGAAGACAGAGCTTAGACACGCGCTCACACACTCAGACGAACGGAAGTGACCTCTCCTGGCTCTGACACACAATATGTAGGATGTTATGGTTTACTTAATGCTTCACGGTGGTGCACAGACAAGGTGCGCACTGCCCTCCACTCATGTGCTGCCATGATTTATAGCAGAAATTACCGCTTTTTCCTATTAGGAAGTCTTTAAGAGCTTTAAAAAAGGATGCAGCTTTATGGTTCGGGGGTCTCATTTTATACCTGGGCAAAATTCATGTCTGCAAGCCCATAAATCCGGTGTACAGAAATGGAAGGGGAAGGAAATTTGTTAAGATCAAGTAGTTAAACCTCAGATAAAAGGATTAAAGGCAAATAGTGAAACAATCAGTCATGAGCAATTCAAAATATGTCAAAATATAGTATATTCTGAAAAATTAGCTTGCAAATCATCCTTGCTGCTGCAACAATGTGGCCTTTCATGCTCATAAGGTGGCAGCAGACAGAATAAGACATGAAAGAGAGGAGGACATGGGTACATGCACCTGTTGTTTGTTTTTCTCCAGAAGGAGCAGGTTGAGAAAGTCAATTGGCTCCTTGGAGAGGCTGAGCTCATGGATAATGCATTACACTCAGATGATGCGTGTCATATGGTCAAACATTGGTAATGAGCAGAACAACACATCACCTTAACATAAGGAACAACACACACTTAATCAACCCCCTTCCCCATTTTCTATCATCTATTATCACTGAAAGACACAGATTTACCAACTGTGCCTATCATAATAAAATTGAGTATACATCGTTATATATGATATTGTCATAATAATAATGTCACTGTATGATGATCCAATCAAATAAACGAAGAAAAACTTTGTGAACAGCGGAGGCCCTTAAAGTTGTTCAGCAGGCTATTGAATTGAGACGACAAAATCACTTAATTTATTGTTATGAACTGATCAATCAGTTGATTAATTCAATGCTATAGGGCTCATTGTCAATCATATAATTATATATTAGTAAGTAATATTTAAATAAATCAGTTTATCTTCACATTAATTTTATTTATTTATTTATTTATTTATTTATTTATTTATTTATTGAAAAAGAAAAACATCTAATGATTCTTAAAAGATTTCTTATCTTGTATCTAGTCGTAAAGGTGAATCATTCAGGCCTACTAACACAGATTCCATTCAAAAACAACAATACCTGTTGCCACTGTACACCAGCCAGATGTCCTGCTTTCTGTACATGCCCACACCACTGTTCAGCAAAAGACCACATGGTTTTATCCTGTTTCATTGATGTTTTTGAACTAGTGCTGCTTTGAAGAACTGCACTGTCATTTTTTTTTCTTCTTTTTTCTTATACATCTATGATGCAGGCCATATTACAGACTATAATAACACGTATTTATATTTTGTGTGGCAGCTCTGAGCAGACCTCTATGCATTTTTCGAAATGTCAGTATCACATTGTAATTATGGAAACAAATCTTCTGGGAGAATAATTCCCGTGCACATTTTTTTTTTTTTTTTTTTTTTTTTTTTTTACAGCAGCAAAAAAAAAAAAAAAGGCTTGTAAACAAACCGCAAAGCACCATCAGAGGTTGAGCAGTTTGAGTGCATCGCCATTCACCTGTACTGCTAAGGTAAATCAAGCATGGGGCATTTCAAAGACTAATTGCCAGGTACATCTCAGCAGAAAGAAGTGTTTATGGGTAATCATCAGCAGGTGGGGTGCTTAATATGGTGGATGGATGGCCAAAAAAACCTCTCCGTTTTACCAAGCCATGGAAAATGACCCAAATAAATGCAGCACGCTCTGAACAAAACCTGGAAGCCTTGCAGTTAAATAAATCTCCCTAGATTTTCCCTTTGACTATTTTCCTGTGGACATTTTTAAAGGCATCTGATACTGATCTATAATTTTTATTCATAAAATAAATTATTTTGATGCCAGATCAATGCTTGATTTTTCCAAATTGGACACCATTGTCCAATTACAACCACCAGTTCACACCAATACATATTTAGCATACTATGAATACAAATAAAGTGTGTCTTTTGTGATGAATGCCTGCACCTAGAATTTTCATTTAACTCCAATAACAATAATCCTATACATTTCTAACTTTCTAATCCATCATCAAATGGGCATAAATCTCCTTTTCTGCAAACAAAATGCACACATTGTTGCTTACAGCTGTGACCTGATGTAGCTCCACCCCTAATCAAATATATTTCCACTTGAGGCAATTTAAACAGTGCATTATTTGATCCAGAGTCAGAAATAGATATATTAGTACTTTCATTAACATAATCAGACATAAACCGTTTCATGCTCAGTACAGCAAGTAAAGTATCATGTCCTCCTTCAAGACAAATTTCATTCAGGTAGAGTGAGCATATCCCTAATTAGTAATTATTTACTTATTTTCACTTTATTATGTCAGGGTAATATCCTTGTTACCGTCCAAACAGCCTAAGGCTTTTCCTTACATGCTTATTGGAAGAAAGAGTCAAAGAGTATTATGATTTCAGTGAGGGATAAAGATAATCCTAATTGATTTTCATTAAGTGCGCTGCTGTAGAGCCCATGACTGGCCTACTTTCTCGATGTTCGAATTAATCCTTTATCCCCATTTATACAGGGGGAAAAAATCCTAAGGACCGTCTCAGTAGCGATTTATGTATTCACCAATTTGATAAAAAAAAAAAAAACAAAGGATGAACACTAATTGTCTATTGTTTTATGATTATTCATTCTCTGGATCTCTGTCATCCATTTTTGCTATTGAAGTGTTCATAGCACACAGAACAATATATTGTGACATCATCTGTGATGATTATGCTCATGTAAACAGTACTACTATAGCACACTCTCAAATACGGTTACCACAGTGTAGCCAGAAATCATTTTAAAGGGCAGAAGCATTTGACCAGCAAGCACTTCCTTTTCTTTATTCTAATGTGAACAGTACTGAAGTTTCTGAACATAGTCAAATATGCAACTGAACCTGTCTTATGAAATAAACATTTCACCAAACAGATTTCCTGATAATTTTCCATATCATGTAGATAAACAGATCCGACCGTAAAAATAAATTTCTCTTTTTTTAAGCAAAGTTGCTTTTCAAAAAATCCATTAAATTGCCACAACATGTTTATTTTGACTTTATTCAGATGCACAAGCACATGTATGAGCTGAAAATTTCATCAAGGCTAACACCATGATGCAACAACCCTTTCAAAAGGTCCTCTCCCCTCAGTATTTTTGGGGCCATTTCCAGCATTCTAGGTCTTTTTTTTTTCCTTCTTCTTCGCAGAGTGGGAAACATGAAAATAAAACAACAAAAATAAGCCCCCCTGACAAACTGGACGAGTTCAGTGAAGTTGCAGGACGACTGGAGTGGAGAGGAAGCAGATAGGATTGTTTGCTGAAAAGGCTGCCTCAGTTCACTGCACTGGTGTCTGAAGACCTCTATTCATTCTGAAGGCCGTGGCAGTCTGGGTAGGGTCCCGCAGGCACTGAGGCACGGGGCCAGGCCTGGTCCTCTCCGCACTGCCAACTCGCCTCAAACCCTGACCTAGCGGCCAGACGCGACAGGAGGGAGCAGGAGAGCGAGAGCAATTTAGTCGCAGCGGCTACTCATTCATTCAAAAGCTTATCACAGGCAGGGCTCACGATTGTGTAATTACGTGTTAAGTTTAAGACCTCGGCAGTGAATTTTAGGGGAAAAAACACAGCAGAGAAATGAATAAATGCATATGGGCACTATGGAATATGCAACCAGTTAAAACATTGGATTGTTTTTGGAGGGTGCACAAATGAATAATTTTAAAAGTCTTCCTAAATTGTTTTGTGTGCCTTGAGAGAAACAGAAAAAGGGGAGAATTTGGTTTTTGGAAAAAAGGATGCATAATAATAAAAGTAATGTATTTTGAAAATGACATTAAAGAGTCTAGCTGCATTTTTTTTGTATTTATAAGACCCAAGTATTTATAGACCCAAACAATCTGCAATTTAAACTTTCTATTCCACTGTAGATTTAATAACCATATGCAAAGATCATATGGGTTTCTTTGCAATCTAGGTGTTTTTAATATACAAATTGCCAGTTTAATAAAGATCTCTCTCTTGATTTTGATCCTACTGTCACTTGTTTAGCTGAACAAAGTGACCTTTCAACCTAGAGAGTGTTTGCATTAAGGCTTCACTCTGTCCATGGCACAAAACAGCATTGATTGTTAGTGTTTACCAGGGACAGTTTTGGTAAACAGTAGGTATAATCGTGTAGAATTAAGCCGGTATCTAATAGCACAGACCAGGGTTCATCAGTCCCATAAGAGTCCTGAACTTACTTCGGTCACATTAGAGGCAATATCTCAGCCTCCAGCCACACTTTAAACACCTTACATGTTCTAAAGCCATTATATTCTGTTACCTCACATCTTGTCATCAGCCTGTTCTTTTGTTTTCCCTCCTTATTTTTCAGCGTGACAGTAATGGTTACATGTCGTAACATCGTTTCCACGTCCCAATACCATATTCGATTCCCTGCTCCGACAGTCTTGTAAATGAATCCAGCATGTCACATTGTCACATCAAGAGCCTCCCATTTTTGCAGAGTACCAGGGGTCTCTTAAACACTGCCCACTCTTAGTGCCACATCCTTTTTCCTGAAGACCTCCAAGACCCCTTCAAGCATAAGAGCTTTTAGCTAGCCTGCGCTAATGTGTAGAATAATAGGTACTCCCTGAATCTTGATGGCCCCTGGAAGCTGACTGAATTTGTGCACAACAGCATTTACAGTGCAGTAATATTCTCCTTTTTATATCTATTCTTGTGTGCTGCCACCCGTAATCTAGTCTTATTACCTCTCTCCCCTTCTATTCTCTTTGCTTCATATGGCCTTTCAATTTTAGCGTGATTAGTAAGGTGGAGGGTATTATCTGTTCTGTTCAGAGACATGATAGAATATTATGGAACAGGACTAATATTACAATTATGCAGTGCTTTACAACTAGAGACAAAGAAACAAAAATTGCTGTCATATCAGCACATAGACTGGGTAAGCAGTAGGCAAAAATCTTGCAAAATGTCCTGCAGAGTACATAAACTTAAGAGAGTACTCAAGGATTTTTGTCTGTTTGAGCTTTGAACTACATTTGAGAGCAGTTTTTCCAGTGGTGTCTCACGTTAGGGTTCAGGTAGCAGGTCACAGATCAGCATGAAAGGGCAACGTCAGTGTCCACACAGCATTAGGCACTGTTTATCTGTTGGCAGTCTATCCCACTGATCCTCTCTTTACCACTAGCCCCCAGGACATCTGTAATCCACAGAAGTGACATATGAAGCCCAGTTGATTTCTTTTTTGCCTTGTTTGTTGATATTGCATCAGAATTGCTAATTTATTTGCGCCATCTACTTTGGTCCTTTGAATAAATGTACGCTCTAACTGTGGGATGGATTTAAGTTATAGCCTACAAACCACACCAGCTTACTGGGAATAACTGACACATCTTGGAAACACCAGAACACAAACTTATCCTGAGCAAAACGCATTTAATAGAATAAAAAAATCCACCTCTGTGTCAGCTGTGTTTCCGGATGGCCTTTTGGCAAAACTACCCACATGTTGCCACAAAAAAAAAAAATAGAAGGTTAGTTTGAGCTGTTCATTAAAAATAACAAATAAATAAATAAAAACGGTGCTTCCACTGCAATTAGGTGTGTAATACAACTGAAATGCACCTCTTCTAAAAAGTGATGGAAATAAGTCATTGTGGGGCCAATAGCCTATCATTACTAGTTCAAAAGCAAAATATCTGTCTATATTTAGCCCACAAAAATAATTTCATAAACAATTAAATTCTCAAATCTCACTTTTAAGATAAGATAATATAATATTATAAGATATTAATAATATATATTATAATATGGTATTATAATAATAGGCTATTATAAGATAATTCGAATTCTATTCGAATTAAGTCTACTAACACGGTGCGAATTATGGGGGGGGGGGGGGGGGGGTGGATGGGGGGTCGGATTCGGATTCAGGAAGTGACAACAAAAGGTATCGTTTTACAAGCGTTTTTATATGTTTCAGTAGCGTTTTAAACAACCTAACATTAACCACAAAAAAATTATTACAAGTTAAGAGTTTGCTCGCCAACAAAAACTTTGCGTGAGAAACCATAGCAACACGTTCCATGTGTACATAAACAAACACAAGTAGCCTACTGTTATCATTTATCGTGTTATTATTATTATTTTACACAACAAATCGGTTCGTATTTTTAGAACATCGTTAAGGTAGGCTACTTGATGTTTAGCTATATATTGTGTATGCGCTAGGGGCGCCAAAAAACAATTCGGATTGCGTGAGAAGAAATCGTAATTAGAACATGACGGAAATTACTTTAAAAATGTCACCCTCCTGAAAGTCATTAAATAAATCGCACAGTGGATAGATGGAGCCTTTGCACAGGGTGAAGTCTAACTGATAGCTGCTTAACTGTAGCTGTTCAGTGCAGCGTTGAAGCAGGAGAATGGATGCTGAAACTCAGACGCAGAAAGCAAGTAAAGTTGCAATACTATCGGAATTTAGCTTATGCCCTGTTCCAAAATAAATAAATAAATAAACTAAATTAAAAAGAGCAATTTATGTTGATCTCTTTAAGTCCTTCCTTTCTCGAAATATCTGTGGGCTGAGTGGGAAAAAAAGGACTGTGGAAGAGCAGGTGAGCACATTGTCTTTCAAATAGACGGCGTCGAGAAACCGGTGAAATCATTTTGTTGAGATAAAGTTTCGTTTATTTTTTTTTTCCAGTCTCTTTGAAAATGTGTTATTTTTCTATTTCTAGCTACAGTTAAATGCAACAGTGGTCCAACTTGGCAGTGGCATAGAAAACTGAGAATTGTTGCGTAAAATGAAATCAATCACTTTCCGCAGACATCTTATATTTATTATTATATATTCGATATGATATTTAAGTGCTTAGTCTTTATCCCTCACGAAATGCAAGCGAGTCTAAGACATTTAGTGGCTGAGTGTCCAGCAGAAAGGTGACAGAGGGATCAGAGGTGGCGGTGTTAATAAACAGGTTTCCTCTACACCTAAGAGGCGTTTTCCTTCTCCAAACACTATTGCTTTTATGTTGTCATATATTTTTCCACTAAGCTCGCACTCCGAGCGTGCCTTTGGGGAAAGATGCTAATAAAATAAAAGTTGGAACACCTGTTTTGGAAAAGATATTCATTGCAGCTAAAATCCTGCCTTCCCAGTCGTTTATTCACTCACAATAACATTTGCTTGCGACATGGAAACTGAGTGAACAACACGCCTTTCCTTTTGTCCTCGTTCAAGGAAAAGAAAAGAGCTTGTTGCTGTGAGAGTGAATCCTATTGTAAACTTGAAGGAAAGTTTTATTTTATATATATATATATATATATATATATATAAGTTATGAATAAAAATAAAAACACATAACCCAGTCAATGCTTGTAAGTGCTGAAGAAGGCATACTGTCGGGAGGAAATACTCACCATCAGGTAAACATCTCGGGGGATGCACGTTATTAAAAATATCTAACATAGCAAAATGGTTACATAATAACATATGTGGATAATAATCGAAAACAATAATAATGTAAATAATAAATTGTATAATGATAATAATAATAATAAGAAGAAGAAGAAGAAGAAGAAAAGACAAAGTTTTGTTTTGAATGTATTTGCAGATGTCATTTCTAACCCAAATTTACTAAATAATTTTGATCAACACTTACAGTAAATAATCTCATTAATAGGTCAAACAGCTGCGCTCCTGTCCTTTGCTCTGACAGCCCAAACATGCTTTGAAATGAATGAGACAACTGAAATGTGCTTTGGAGGATTTTTCAATGGCGGATTTTTTTCAGAAAACCGCAATTAATTGTGTCTGGTATCACATGAACTGCTTGATTTATTCTAGGCTGGCATACTATAATTTGTTTTGTATCAATAAAGATATTTTAATCATTAATCACAACACTCTGCAGGGTCACTTCACATTTCGTTCAAGCGAGCTGCTACAGAACACGAGGCAGTGGCTTTAAACCACACAAAAAAAAATTAAAAAAAAAAAGGAAGAGGGGACAAACTTTTACATTTACTGAGGAAACCGATTAATTTTGAATAAACATTTTAATTTCAACAAAGAGCAGGAACAGCGACTACAGAAAAGTAGGTTAAGGCTTTGAGAAATCTGCTTACATGCTGAAGCACCTGATAGGATGGTGAGAAATCAACATTTGATTGGCTAATGGCTCTCTAAATAATGTGTCCAAATAATCCTGTTTTTTTCTTCCATAAAGCAGAACTTTATTTTAGCGTGGTAATTCAAATCTATAAGCAAGACAGATGTAAATGCAAGTTAATTGGCAATGTTCACGTGTGCTGCACAGCAACAGTCCGTTTAAATCTTCTGTGCGTAAATCAAACCTAAAGAAACTTAGGACAGACAACACTTTTCTATTCTATTACAGATATCAGTCAAATGTTCATTAAGATATGGACCGAATACATTATATCACACTGGTTATTTTTTGACTGAACATAAAAGCACACATGATGGATATATGCCCTAATTTACAATAAGAATCTCCCATGCGTTTTTTGGGGGGGATCATTTTACGGTTTTATCTCTGGAAGAATAAGTCTGTCTAACCGTATTCATAACAATTAGAAAGAAAACGTCAGAGCTTCAGTATATTCTTCTATAACATTCTTTTAACTGTGGAGGCTAGGAGGAGGTATCTAAAGTAAGAGCAAGGTCTTAAGTAGAAAGAAGCCCATGTAGCTCAAAGACAACCTTGGCAAGCGAAACTATTTTCACGAACCCAGGCACGCACCAGGTCGAGGCTGCGGCCAATTCTAGGGGCCTGCATACCACATTTCATGAATGTTGCGAGTTGGGTCTTATTTTTAAACATGGTGATGTATATACTATTCGCATATATGAATTACATGATGATATAATACAGAAATAATAGGAGAGTAAATAGAAAATAAATGTTGTATTTAATTTTCTGGGGAAAAAATATAAAGTACACTTAATAGTATACATTGGTGCGATTTATATTTCAAATGCATCATGATGAGCATGCATCTACAATAAAGAAGTGTATAAATTTCAGTCAGCACAAACAGCGCTTGTACATATTAAAAAGAATAACTTTAACAAAATCCACACAGAGAGCATATTGTTTAAAGAGTGCGTATCCTTACAGATATCCCACAAAGGTCGCCGTATCATTCGCTTTTGCTCGAGCGGAGTCTTCAACTTCACTTGTTTTGTATTCCTCTAAATCCAGCGGACTGCTCTTATTGGTAGGTGGGAGCGTTACATCACAATGATTATGACGCGCCGTCTTCCTGCTTCCTTCAGCCGCGTCTTAAAGTCAATCTTGTTGGTGCGAGCGCGCGCTCTCAGCCTCCTCCTGGCCGCGTGCGCTGAGACATACAGTTTGCATGCAGAGAGAGGAGCGGCGCACAAGAGCTCTTTCTCTATCTCACTCTCTTCGCTCTTGCTTGTCCCGAGAAATTACAATATTCATCACGGGGTGAACAACCCTCTGTATTCTCTGTTACACTGTCGCGAAGAAGCTCAATTCGCTCTCATCTTCAGAGTAAGTAACCTTGTCATTTGCGCTCGCACTGAGTTTTGTTCTACTACGATGACTTTCATGTGATGCGCTGTTATCGCTTTATCCTTTACGCTCTGCGGTCGCTGTTATTTTAACTTTATCATAAAACCAGGTCATTTTGGAGGGATTGCATCCTTACGTTTTCTTTAAAGTAAGTATAAAGACGCTCTTGTAATATTGCTTGTAGACTTTGGAGAGGCGACGCGAAACATTTACGTTCAGTTCTGAACTTGCCGTTTATTCTTCGCGATAGGACAGTCTGTCTGTTGTGAGGTTTGTGCCGTTTTTACATTTTCTGTATCTTTATTACTTCCGTTTGCTTTTTGTCAGGCGTCTGTTGTTTTTATGACAATAACAAATTACCGCGTCATTTACATAGATGCGCTCGCTGAATTTACGGTATCGCGTAAAAATAAAGGGTTCGATAGAAAAGGGTTTCCAGACTGATGTCATAGGAGAATCTTATAAGTTTCACAAGAAGCTAATTATTCATTAATTGTTTAGAAAGCCTCACTATACCGCTTTAAAGAGCCGAGAAACAGCGACAGTTAAGTGAAGAACATAATGCCATATGAAGAACTTTTTTGATCAATCATCCAAACTGCCAAGTACAAAATAATGGTTCTTGATAAGAATGTGGCTATTTGCTGAAACCACAAAGAACCATTGATGAACCTTTATTTTTAAGAATTTAAGCTTACATTGAGCCTTTGAGTCTTACTGCCACTCCAGCTTGACGCGTTACTTCATCATCATCATCATCATCGTTTTCTGACGTAAAAACCAGATACATCAAAGCTTTGCTTCAGTTTACGGGCACATCAAAATCATATGTTTAAGAAAGAATTGCCGGCGTAGCTATATAAAGCCGTGAAGTCTGTTTTAGATGTTTCGTGTCTAAATGAATGTCAAGCACGTGGTTGTTTATAAAATATTTTAGGTTTGAGGTGCAATGTATTACACTGTTCCTCTAAAGGCAGGATTTTCAATCAGGACTCCGATGGGGGAAAGTTTTTTTATATATATATAATTTTCTTACATTTTATGACATTAAATTAATGTCGAACTTTCTAGCAAAGTATATTTAAACAATATATAATGTTAGTTAACGTTTCTTATAGGAAGTTACTGAAAAAAAATTACTAAATGTGTTACTGATCAAATCTAGCTTTTTTAGTGGTCTGTAGGTTGGCTGAGAGACTGAGTGGGGGTCCTTGGGTCTTTAAAGGTTACCAAAAAAATAAAAAATAAAACAACCTGCAATAGCCGAGACCTTGGTGGTGACTATATAAATGTTTTGGCTATTTTACACAGCAATTGAAACACAGACACCGTGAGATCACATACATGTACTATGAATTTTATTTTCTTTCTCACAACTTTTTGGAATAAAGTTGACCAGCTTGAAATATTTGGAGAGAAGAGGTGCGCATATAGGACGCAATGGCCGTATGAGGTGAAAGACGTCTAAAATGAACAGATTTTGTTGCCTCGTTGTCTTAACTTGTCAAGGGTCTATATTTACCTATATTAACCTATATTTAGTTACAGCAAAACAATTGTTTTAAGTTATACGTCTTATATGGCGCATGTCAAAGAATATTAGATATTTATTCTAGATATTTGCAAACGACTTTTTGTCATGGCCGTCCTGCACAAAATGAAAACTATCACTTCATATTACAGAACTTTTTCTTTTCCCAATAACATTTCATTTGTATGTTTGGAGGAAGCAGTCGCGTTATTCAATACCTGCTTAGCAAAGCTGTGCACTTTATGCTCAGTGCGAGATGAAATAGTCTAGTCTATTTAAAGTGCGTTACATTCATAACGAGCAAAGCTACATATTTGCCTTTTTATTATGCACGGAGAACTCAAACTTTTGAACAACTGATTTGCGCGCCATGTATACTGTTGGCCGATCTTAAATCAATGTATTATGCAGAAAAGGGGTTTGCTTTTATTTCATTTGATCAACCACAAACTGTTTTTGTTAACCCATAATTTAATTTATGTGGTGTATTATATTTGTTGTATCATGATTTGTTTTTAATTAGATGGGGAAACAGATATGCCTGCTAATCTCCAAAAGATAACATTAAGGCCGCTAAGTGTCTTTGCAAATATCAACTTTAGCAGTTTTACTGACAGAAAGCAAGGGTACCTCAAAACTTACCAAAGTGAACAAAGCCTGCAAGTTGCTATGTGAGCACAATAGTGTCAGGACATGTCTGGCTAAACACAGCAGTGTGATTTTTAACTGGTTCTTACATGTGAATTAGTTTTGGAGTACAGCTTAACACAGATTTATGTATGACATTTGTGTGTGTGTGTGTGTGTGTGTGTGTGTGTGTGTGTGTGTGTGTGTGTGTGTGTGTGATTTTTTTATTATCTTTTTAATAGATCATTCAAATAGATATAGGCCTATTTATATATATATATATATATATATATATATATATATATATATATATATATATATATATATATATATATATATATATATATATATATATATATATTAATGACAAGTTTGTAGCTGTTCTTAATTATATACTTTCTGCGGTTAACCTCGTTGTCAATTTCTATTAAATAAACTATAGACAGACTTAAAATATTTTGAATACATTCTGTGTCTCTAGAACATTAATCTATTTCAAATTGCATTTAGCATTGGTCAAAAGAAACTTGGAGACATATAAAGAAAATTATTCATCAGTCCTTTATTTTTGGCTAGGTTCCCAGGGTTCTCGAGCTGTGCCCAGATGACAGGCTTTCAAAGATGGCACAATAACAGTTCCAGTGATGCCTGACCATGACAGCACATCCCTCTTAAGCATACAAACCAAGAGAAGAAGAGTTGACATAGGAGTGAAGAGGACTGTTGGGCAAGCATCTGAGGTTTTCACCCGAGGAAAAGCAACCTTTTTTAGTGCCATGAATCCCCACGGCTCCGAGCAGGATGTTGAGTGTTCTGTGGTGCAGCACGCAGACGGCGAGAAGTCCAACGTTCTTCGCAAGCTGTTGAAGAGGGCAAACTCTTATGAAGACGCTTTGATGCCCTTTCCGGGGGCAACCATCATCTCCCAGCTTCTGAAAAACAATTTGACCAAAAATGGAGGCAGTGAGACTAATTTCCAGGGAAGTGGCCTCTCGAGCACTGGTTCAGAGATCCAGCAAGAGGATGCTTGCAGCAATTCCTCACGGGGCAGCCCTCAGGAGTGCCTTTCACCATTCAACAGGCCCTCCATGACCCAATTTGATATGGAGAGGCTAACAGATGAGCATCTTAGGGCCAAAAGAGCCCGGGTGGAGAACATCATCCGTGGGATGAGCCATTCTCCCAGTGTCACGCTCCGTGCAGGTGATAATGAGCGCGAAGGGGCAGGCCAGCCCCCGAGTCCTCGTGAGAACTACCGGGAAAACAAGCGCAAGCAGAAACTGCCACAGCAGCAGCAACAGAGTTTTCAGCAACTCGTCTCTGCGCGCAAAGAGCAGAAACATGAAGAACGCCGGCAACTGAAACTGCAGCTGGAGGACATGCAGAAGCAGCTCCGGCAACTGCAAGAGAAGTTCTACCAGATTTACGATAGCACTGATTCTGAGAACGACGAAGATGGAAACATCTCTGAAGACAGCATGCGTTCTGACAGAATGGACAATCGTGCCCATGACTCTGTCCCAGATCGCTCCGACAACGAGATGTCTGACGTGGATCCAGGGCACTTCTTGGATCGAGCATGCGCACTTATTCGAGAGCAGAACATGGTGACAGAGGGGGACAAACCCAAGCGTGATGGTTCACGAGGAAAGAACCAGGGACCAATCTCCATGCATGCAGAGGGCAAACAGCTAGCAGAGACGCTAAAACAAGAGCTCAATACAGCAATGTCCCAGGTAGTGGACACCGTGGTGAAGGTCTTTGCTAAGCCTCCACGCCCAGTTCCTCAGGTTTTCCAACCCCTGCAGATGCCTCCTGATCGTTTCACAGTCAATGGAGAAAACCCAAACTTCCATACTGCCAACCAGCGCTTGCAATGTTTCGGTGATGTCATCATTCCTAATCCCCTGGACACTTTCGCTAACATGCAGGTGCCCAACTCGAATGACCAAACGGAGGCCCTGCCTTTGGTAGTGAGAAAGAACTCCTCAGATCAGACTGGGTCTCTTCCCACACCTGGGGGTCACCACCATCCCTCCCTCCACCCCTCACACTTATCTTCCACAATGGGCTTTAGTCCTCCCTCTTTCCGCCATCCTTTCCCCCTTCCTCTAATGGGCTACCCTTTCCAAAGCCCTTTAGGTGCCCCAACAGGGCCTTACCCAGGAAAGGATAGGTCTTCTCCCGAGTCTCTGGATCTGTCCAGAGAGACCACCATTCTACGGACCAAGATGTCGTCCAACCATCTCAGCCACCATCGTTCCATCTCACCAACACACCCAGGGAATGAAGGTTTGTCCTTGTCCCTCATCAAGTCAGAGTGCGGAGACCTTCAGGACATGTCTGACATCTCTCCATATTCAGGAAGTACAATATCCTTTCAAAAAATAGTAAAGCATATTTTGCTTTTTGTATCTTTATTTGTTTAGATTAAAAAAAATAGACAGTTCTGATGAGAGTGCAGCTTAAATACCATATGAAAGACAGACTGATATTGAAAGATGTAAACTTAACTTCAATGAATCTCCATTAACTGCCACATTCACAGTCAGTGTTCCTCTAGCAGTCCAAAGATTAAAAAGAGCTCAGTGGATGGAGGCTTTTAAGTGTGTTGCTATATGGAGAAGTGCTGAAAGGCCCTGCCATGGCTAAGATACCTCCCATCTTCTCTGTTCTCACACTATCACAGGGAGACTCACAATAAAACCCCCTCTTTCATCACAGCGCATGCAAGACTTTGTACATAAATGCTCAAAGCAAATCATTATTTCAAAGCCAGGAAGTAAAAGTGGGATCCTTTGCTTAGAGGCCGTAGAAAGTTGTGTTAGAAGGATGGTTAAAGATCCCTGTCAGTGGAGGAGCACTTTATTTAGGAAGATTTGTGCTTATTTGGTGTCAAGTGAAGGCAACAAGGGTAAAAATGTCCCTACTGTTGAGAAAAATAATTTTCCTTCATTTGCTTTTATTTTGCATTATATGTGAGCTCAAGAAAACAACAAAGCCTATTTCTTAACACCACCAGCTTGCTTTAGGTAAAGGTACACTGATAGCTGTTGCCTGGTAGTAGGTCTTTTCTTTTCATCCTGTTTCTCTGGTGTGAACAGGTGTTTGCAGGTAGCTGCTTTTCTTTCATCGCTTTCCCTTTTTTTAACCTTTAGCCAAATGGCTACTAGATCTTTGATAAGCTTTGAATTAAGTCAAAATGAACAAAACCAAATGTTCAATATAAAGTATTTGTTTTTCTTAAACAGTAACCTTTGAATCTTAAGATTAAATATTACATTATTTAATTTATTCATTAAATTATTACATAATTTATTAAAATTAACCTGGCAAAATAGTTCATCCTAATGAACTTGAATTCACCAAGTAAGCACTCTTCAGTTCAGAGAGAATCTATTATTTCTGTAAGTATACTTCCACACCTGCACAGTTGGGACCTGAACAACAACTTCTCAATATTTGCAAAATAGGGTGTTTAATCAAATATGAATTTCTATTCAAATTCTAGAAGAAACAAGCAGCCAATTATCTTCAGCCATGGGCAGCATGATCTTCCTTGTCACGTGCTCTCTTTGCATCTCAAGAAAAATAGCCTTGTTCAGTTTCCCCCATCATTTGCATATAGAGAGACCGAACAGCTCTGGCACAGGGCTGTTGTAAGAATGAGGTGGGGGTGGGCGGCAGGTGAAGCCAGTTTGCATGTCTAATATAGTAGACGAGGACAGAGGTTCATGGTTGCACTAGCTCCATGCTCAAGTGCTGAGGCAGCTATTGCACATAGATTCAGGTTTCATCAATTAAAGCAAAGCAAAGAAAACCTGCGCTATGAAGACATCGCTCAGATCACTTTTCAAAAGTGGTTGCCAAAGTGGTTTAATAAAAGACCTTCTCGATTTCAAAATCACTCTGCCAGTGAAATGACACAATTCAAGTCAGTTCTAAATGATACATTTTTATGCCAAAAGATTGTCAAGTGATTCATCGTATAATTTTTTTTCCAGCCGACAATCTGAAAACGCTTTAGATCTGTTTTTCTAAGCAAGAGCTAAAGTCTCTGCTGTAGTACATTTGTTGCTCTAATCTTTCATATTGCTGAACAGATGTCTAGCATTAATTTATGGATTTAGCATCCCCATGTCCTTTTCCCCTCCTTTCTCTCCTTACACCTGGCTGTTGGATCATATTTCACTAGTTATTGTCTCCCTTACATGCAACATGCTTAATACAAAACCAGACCTAAAAAAGCCTGATGATGCAGTGCATCTATGGTGGTGTTGTTTATGTAGTATCTCATTTGGCTGTAAACCACAGCTGCCCCATTTTTCTCCTCCCCTGAAATACTTCATATTCATGTTTGCATTATGTCCTTCATTCATGTTGACTATAGACTGGCTTGTCTTACACTGAGTGGGCCAGTGTTTACTCAATCTATTTTGTCATTTCACATATTTACGTATCCTAGAAACAGCTGTATTTTTCTTGGAACCCAGGTCTACTTGTAGGAAATGTGCATTAGTTGAGTCAAGCCTCGTCGAGTCATCCTCAACGCATTGTTCCCAAGTTCTACGACAATTTGTTTTATTTAAAAGTAAATGTCTTGAATGTTAATGGCACTGAGTAATGAGATACCTGGGATTTATGAATGTTGTTAACAGCAGCAGAGGAAGGGCAGAATGAACTGATGTAATCGTTTCACTGTAAATACTGCGTAGAGATTGAACTGTGGCAACTGCGAACGCTTCCACACTGCTTTCAGTGTGTGATTTCCATTAGATTAAGAGCATCTCAATGCGATTAGTCTATTGAGAAAAAAAAAAGAGAAAAAAAACTATGAAGGTGTTTATCAGCCCTCTCATTCCAGACTCCAACACGGCCTATTATTCGCTCCATTTCATGAAGAAGCACTTTTGAGAAGCGGCCCCGCTGCTTGAGCTTTTCCCTTCTTTTGGTTTTTAAATGAGCCTTTAGGTCCTTGAAAAATCTGACTTGTTGTGAAAAAGACAGCTTAACTCTCTCTCTCTCCCTCCCTCACTGTCATTCACTGATGTTATTTGCTGTATGCATTATGACAGATGGTAGGAAAGAGAGTAATGCTCTTTTGGTCTTCCCTATCAGCCTAATGGAGGTCACCTAGGGTTCTCCTCCTCTCCTCCTCTCTTAGCAGAAAGAACATGTCAATCTACATACACACCATTATTAAAGAGGCTCACTGTTGGAAATTGCACAGACAGTAAATTTTTATCATTCCTTACATGTAGATGCATTTATTGTTGTTCTTGTATGACTGTTCCAGCCCTTATGTTTTACATAACAGACAGTGAGGTACCGTTTTCAGTGCGAGCTGCCATGATGGTGCCATGCTTTGTAGTGGGGGGAGTGCTGGGTGAGCCTCTTAATTGACCTTGTGGGGGCCCATTGATTTAGCCCCACATGCATCTTCATTTTTGATAAATTATAAAGCCGTTAATTTGCAGAGGAAATGGCTGGGCCAGTCTGGAGCGCAGATGTGGCTAAAGCCGGCCTAACTGGCAGAGCGGAGGCTGTGCCAGGAGGCTCAGTGTGGAGGGTTGGGGGCTGGGACTAATTGTAATGGGTAGATGGCTCTGGTTAGCCACAGTCTCTCCTGGGACCCCCCTCAGCTGCCCTCTGTTTACCAATCTAGAGGGCAGTGCCACCTCCAGATAAATAGCATTTTATTGGGATAAGCAGACGATTATTGACTTGCAATGCTACATTGACTGGGACCGTGTAGGTGTTAACATAAAGTCGTCAGAAAACGTAAATAATTTGGGATATTTAGATTTATATTGTTTGCAGTAGTGTAATTATTAGCTTTGCGATAAATATATAAATATATGTAAGGTTGGCTGATTTAGTTGGGTATCTTTTTTATACTTATCTACTGTTTTATATATTTTATTTAACATTCTAAATTCTAAATAATTCTAAATAGTTTACTTCCTGTGAATGTCTAAAAAGAATTCTATTTTAAAAAATTTCCTTGACCTTCAAATTTCAAATCCAAGAGGGGCTTTCTCCGAACCATCTGAAGAAGGCCAAACTGATGTTCTTCTACGCACGCTACCCCAGCTCCAACATGCTGAAGATGTTCTTCTCAGACGTGAAGGTGAGTTTGCCGTTGACCGTTAACTATGTCGTGTGAAGTAGTGCTGTCCCACTAGTCCAGATGGGTCCCAAACAGACGGCTAGCTCCCCCACCCTCCACCCCCCAATTAAAATAACTGGCCTTAATCTCCGAGTGGAGAACAAAACGGCATAGTATAAATCCCACTTTCCCTTTTACTCACTTACGCTTTCATTTTAAACACTTGTGAGATTAAGTGTGAGATTAAGTTTTTTACTTTTTTTTTTTTTTTTTTTTTTGCGCCCCTGCTGCTTAGCTAGCACAGAAAATTAGTCTCTGTTTCTGTTAACTTGTCGGGATGATAATTTCCAAGAGTTCCCATCCCCAACTGATCTGTGAAAGTGGGAGGTAGAGGGTGATAAGAGCTGAGAAAATGAGAGGTTCCGCAGAAACGAACAAACGAAAGCTGGAGGGGACGGGGAGGCGGAGGGAAACAACAAACAAAATGGAGCACAACAACACAAACAAAACAATGGCAGCGATTGTCTTTTATTTACAACTTAATTTGTTGTTGATGCATCATACAGGGAGCATACGGAGGAGAAATAATGTGACAGATTCAGGCCACATTATTTAAATGAGGAGAGCATGGTCCTCTCACTCCCAGCTGCCCCTGTCCCGGGTCCAGGGTGACCACCTCATCCTCACACACATGCTTCTGTTGCATCCATCTAAATCTGCCAGCAGCTTAATACTCATGAGAACGTACTGCCATTCATCGCTCGCTGTTAGCACTTATGCTCTGATGGGAAATTATATCATTTAATACCTAGATAATGTGAATTTCATTTTTAGAACCCGATATATTTAGAGACAGTCCTTTAGTTAAACATAAGTTTTTTTTAAAACCTAAAAAGTTTTTTTTGTTTTTTTTTTAATTGTAATTTTAAGAAAACCTAAAAACTAATTCATAATTCAACTAATTCATTTTATTTTGTATCTTCAGCCACAAAATAGAAAGTTAATCAAAGCCTTAAATGAAAGACGGCCCAATTTTAATTCCCTTTAGACAAGGCTGTGAAATTCTGTACACATTAAATTTACATTTTCCAAAACAAGGTCAGTGTCCTGGGAGAGATGGGTTTTTTTAGGGCTGCTTAAGCAGAAGGGAACAATGGGTGGCATGTGTTTGTTGGATCAACTATTATGTATGTAAGGGAATTAAGCATAAATTACTGACTAATTACGGCTGTATAAGCCCACGAAAGTTACAGGAATTAGTGATTAAAGACGTTTAGGCATCATAATGATGGGATCTAAATAGAAAATAATGACTGTGGGAAATAGGTTGACTTGACAACTGGTTTACCTAAATTGTCTTTAATCGGATGATAAATTAAAATAATAATAATAATAATAATAATAATAAATAAAAACTAGAGTGAATATTTAAAGGCCTAATTAAACAAAAAAGTAGAATTAACTCTCTCTCTTCAAAAAAATAAATGTTTAATAAAATTGTAAAAATTAAATTTAGAAAAAATAAAGTTGTAAAATTAAATAACAATAATAATATTTTTTACATTTTAGCAGAGAGAGAGAGAAAAAAAAAAAAAATAAAGACTCAGGGACAGAAAAAGAGAGAGAGAGAGAGAGAGAGAGAGAGAGAGAGTCAGGGCTGTACAGTTCAACTGTAAATGTACTAAGGCTAGAAGTGTGAGACAAAGAGAATTTGACTAATCATGTTGGTGATGATAGATAAGAGGTTAGTCAGGAAGAGGAAGCTGCTTCTTACAGGTAGTGCATCAGTAAGTGAGAACATTTCCCACTAATGACTTCACATAGTGGTCATAAAGAGATTAAGACAGCCTCCCTTCACAGGAAAGCAACAGGAAACTGTGACAATCCACTGATTTTAGTTCTTAGGAATAATACTTTTGTCTCCTTTCAACATCTCTTTTTGTAATTTGTTCCTTGACCTGTTATCCGTTATCATATTTGTCACACAGAGTATTATAGAACACACTCACTGTGGTTGTGATGGGTCATTTTACTAATGTGATTTACTGCCAAACTACCATGTTCATCCTTTACACCTCATTCGCCCCCTGTATTTCTTCCCAGTTTAATCACCATTAATCTCATATGGCATATTCACATTACTTTGTGCACTGAGAGGTGGTCCACTGGCCTGGTTACAGTAGACTTTGAGCGCTAAATAAGAGAGGGTCAAAGGTTAAGAGGAGTATTAGCAGGAAGATGGTGTGACACGGATTATGAGCAGTCAAAGCAAGTATGAGCAGGGGTTATGTCACCCCGAAAGGGTCGAGGCATATACGTTTCAGTAGGACAGCTCCAGTAAGGTCAACCATAGGTCAGGGAAATTATTGTAGCCGCTCAGGCTTTGTCACCAGGCTGCCTGACTGCCTTTAAACATACAGCATACCATGTACCATTAACAGCCGAATATCAAGTAACCTACTGGGGCACTTAGCTTACTTCCCCCTACAGAGCTCAACTTTTCCCAGATTCACAATCTAAGTGCATGCTGTGTGTGAGGTGGTGGGGGGGGAGACTTAAAATGCACAGACCCCCATATAAGTAGCGTCCCCACCAAGCATGTGTGAAAGCCTGTATTGTCCATGGCTAACAGAGGAAACGTGTGGAGTGACAGGTCAAGTCTTCCCCCGGTGTCTTGGAAAGAGCGGATCTCTGTCACCAGAGGAATAATCTTTCACAGGCCCATGAGCAAGAGTGTGTGAAATACTCTCACTCCTGCACAATGTTCTCTGAGTCAACTGCTGCCCGGACATTTCACAGACGTCAGACTGATTTGTTTTATGGATCTTTTGAGCGTGCTCATTGGATATGTAAGGTTTTTTGTGGGGGGTAGAGAATAACAGGATGAGGTGTCCCATGGGAAGCATCGAGTTTGGTGTTCTTAGAACAGTACTGGAAATGATGTCCAGAATAATAGATTTTTTAATGAAACTAGCGTGTTTTTGTTTGAAACTAGTGTGTTTGTGACTGTTTTACACATACATACAGAAGCATCTTGCTGATTGAAAGTGCAAGTGGATTGTTATTGCAATCCATAATAATAATAATAATAATAATAATAATAATAATTTAAATCCTAATAAATCCTTAATAAAATCCTAATAAAGTTGCACAGTTATTGTAATTGAAAACATTTCATCTACACGTTCAATTTCTTCTAGACAAAAAAAAAAAAAGTTAAGTGAAGTCCATTAGTTATAATGATTGGATTATTTCAAATAAATATTATATATATTACAATTCAGTATCAAAACAATGTATTTGTTTATAATAATAATAATAATAATAATGATTCAATTTAATAATGAATAATAATTTAATTAATTCAAGTTTTATTTGTATGGCACTTTCATACATATTGTTTCAAAGCAGCTTCACAAAAAATGTGTGTTTCAATGTTACGGTCAGGAATAATAATAATAATAATAATAATAATAATAATAATAATAATAATAATAATAATAATAATAATAATAATAGTAGTAGTAATTTTGTTTATAGTACCGAGTGAGGACTTTCACTGGTGCTCCTGAAAAAAAATATAGTTGCATGAATTACAATGTCAACACTTAAAAAACTATTTAACTAACTATTTAAAGAGTTTGACTCAAAAAAAATGTTTTTTTTTTTTTGTTGTTCTGTTTTTTTTTTTTGTACTACGACGTATCATTTAATGTTTTGTTCCGTGGGGTGGCTAAGAACTGAGAGAGCTAGACTGGTTATTTTTGTTTGACAAGCAGATGACATGATCCTTAATTGCTGAGTTGTCACGTTCCAGCAACGCGGCTCCATTGTCCGCCGAATCTCTGGTATTTCTATTCGGCAACAATGCTTTTTAAATCTCCCTTTATACAGCGCTGCCAAACGATGTCATGCGGACTTACTTTTCTGCGCTCTCCATTATGTCATCCACTAGCCATTCTAGAAAAAAATTCCCCCTCTCTCGCCTTTTAGCCGTCTCTTCTGCAAGCCCCACTCAGATGAGACAATGTCTTATGACAATAGAAGAGCCTAATCTCCATGTCAAAGCAATTTTCATTCCCCAGTGAGCAGTCTGCTATCATTTTGTAATGTTTTGTTTCTTATTCTAAAAGAATTAAGGGGGTGGTGGGGGGCTGGAGTAAGTCGTCACGGGCCGGGGGTCCTTATCTCAGTGTCTGGAAATTTGGACAGTGCATTTTGCTCTTCAGATAAAGCAGAAAAAAGAAGCCCCTCGAGTTCAGTAGATCCTAATAGGTTTAACGTCTATTGAAATGGGGGTAAGTGAGAGATCAGATAGCCTTGCATCTTTGGTTGTTCTTTTTTTTCGCCTCTTTCTTTCTTTCCTTGTTTTCAACCCCTGTTCTCGCTCGCTGTTAGGCTGAGAGAAGGCACAGGCGACACACAGGCCAAATGTATAATTCCTGGATAGGTTAAGTACATGTTTGAACTTCTGCAGACTGATGCCTCGGGATGACGACTTAATCATTTTCTGCTGAATTATGGGAGAAGAACTCTCACGGTGGCACAGTAATTATGCTCTCGGCTGGCCTTTTGGGGAAACGTTGTGGCTTCTGACTCTTTCTCCAACTCAGATTCCCTGCTATGATTTCTCATTCACATCATTATCTTAAATTTGCAAGCATGGAGACAAGTTTCTACACGGTAATTACATCTATCCTCGGAAAACACAGTTGCCTTCCATCCTCTTTGTTCCTTGCCCTTCCTCTTTTTTTTTCTCCTTATGCTCGATCTCTCTCTCTCCTCAGCTGTCATCTAAACAGAGGCCTGCATATTCTCATGGCCACAGATTGATAAGTGCTCACTGTTGATTTTTGATTAATGCTCTTTAAGGATATGGAAGGGGAGGCAAAGGCAATGAAGGTTTGATGAACACCCGTAATGACAAAAGGCAGGAGGCTGCATGTCAGAGCAGCCAACAGAAAGCCCGCTGGATTTATAGCTTTTAACTTGGCTAAATTCAACTCAGCTGTCCTGTACATTCACACTCTTGGCAGCCATAGCTTTCGCACACACACATGAACACACACACATAGCTGCACACACAGAAAGGACCAAAGGTCGTCACACAGGTCATTCGCTGAGGTCATGGGGCAAGTACACAGGGCAAACAGAGTACTGTGTATTTACTGGTCTAGGATCAGGCGCTCCAAATATAGCTCCAACAACAGTGTACTAAAGCCAGCTCTGAGCTGCCGAGCTAAACTATTCAACAAGAGCTGTACTTGTTGCAAGGTTTTTTTATTTAATTTAGATTTCTTTACTCAATTTCACCCTTTACTTGATCACTTACTTCACTCGATTATTAATGTGGGGAAAAAAACCTGAGGCATATCAGAATTAACTCGGCTACTTGATATGTAAATTTGCCTTTACTGCATTACAAGCTATTGACACAATTATAATTTCATCTACTCAGCCCTGAACTGTTTGCATTTGCGCACAACAGCAAATATCCGCACCGACCGTGTAAGCCTTGCTGGAAGAACCCCCCCCCTCCCCCCCCCCTCCCCCCCCTGACCAATCTGTCTCAGCTACGGGTTTGTTTGGTTACCCATCATCCTCAAGGGCAATGTGAAGTAAACACGTTTGTAGAAACAAATGTCTTATCTGTTGTCTTGACATTTAAGGGTCTCACTGGCTAACCATACTGGAGGTTAGTCAGACCTGATGTTATTAGTTTTCAGTAAAAACAGACTAAAGATTGAAATAGTGGGATCCTTCTGGTGTAAATATAATTTTTCTGAAAGAAAAAAAATTATGTTATAATAAAAAAGATGATATATATATATTGTTTAACTATTATTTTTATTTTTATTTAATTTTTTCAGAAAAGCTTTTCTAGTATGTTTTGGGACCCCTAAATGCCATATATATTACCTTAATAATATTGTTGCTATTTTTTTGTTGTTGTGACAACCTTCATTTGCATAGCTTGTGTCAGGATAAAAACAAGCATAATATCAACAGTTACAAAATTCCTCTAAAATAAATGAATAAATAAATGTACTGATGAGCACAAATGCACAATAATAAATATCAAATATGTTTCTCTGTGCTGAACCAACAGCAACAAAAATTAAAAGTGTTTCTCTTTTTCCCCCTTTCTCTCTCAAAGTTCAACCGCTGCATCACATCTCAGCTGATCAAGTGGTTCAGTAACTTCCGTGAGTTCTACTACATCCAGATGGAGAAATTTGCTCGGCAGGCCATCAACGACGGCGTAACAGGGGCAGACGAGCTGAGCGTGAGCCGGGACTGCGAGCTTTTCCGTGCTCTTAACATGCACTACAACAAGGCCAATGATTTTGAGGTGAGCACTCGTCCGTTACCTTTGTTTCACGCTACTAAGTGACTGCATTCACCTTATCAGGCCACACTTTATTACGAGGTGAGATTCACGCAGTGATGCAAAAGGTATGACTTTGAGTCTTTTCCGTTAATGTTAGCACAGTTCAAAGCTTTAAAATGAATACAGCTAAATGATCTCTTTATATGATTAGACAATGAATGGCAAGCTGTTCATCCCATAAGCCCCACCCCCACGCTCCCCCTGCTCTCAGTACTCCTGGGGTAAAGTGAACAAGAAATTTTTCTCTTTTTTTTTGGCTGAAACACAGTCATGCATCTGTCTGTTTGATGAGGCAAACAGGGAGCGATGCTTCAGGGCCAAGTGTCCTTGTCAAATACAATTTGCAGAGCTCACATTTACCGCTCAGCTCACTATCAATATCTGCCCACTGGGACTCTGGTCGTTCAAACACTATCCTTACAACATCATCATCATTTAGCTGACTATTAGCAAAAATCTGCCCCCTTCCCCCTCCCCTCCCTTTCATTTAGATCAGGTCAAAGCCAAGGTTTATTGTGATTGCAGGTACAGAGAACGCGGCGCGCCACACCTTTCATGACCAGGAAGATATTTAGGGACATGATCCCTATTTTCATATATAAATGCAAGATTTGCATGGCTGTGGAAGAAAGTGCAGGGCACCATGAATAAGACTGTTGTTGGTAGGGAAGTCGAACCGAGGGAGAGATTGTTTTGCATATCAAGAGCCACAAAGGCTGCACAGGTGTACAAGCAGGACCGCCTAAAAGACTTTCCCAAATGCTCATTTTCCATGCAAGGAAAACTCGATCTTTAATGCAAATTTTAGCTCCCTGGTCAGTTCCTTTTTTCCTACCGGGCCAAATCACCTCGGGTCGTGTCTCTAGCATGCGACGACATCCCACAGCAAGTCCGTGCCGCAGAGAGAGGTCACACAACCTTTAGCGGTGCAAAGGGACACTTCATGCTGAGGCTTTTTTTGTACTAAATTTTCTCTTCTCCACCTGTCAGACTGCGAGGCATGAAACTGGAACCCTTGCCGATTCAGCAAGTTGCTCTTTCTGCCAAATTTAGCATCATCAAAGTTCCACCTTGCTAGCTCCTTCTGAATGAATATACTCTCTGTTGTGCTGATCGTTTGATGTTAATCTAGTCTGTCAATGTGCACCAGTAATGTGCTTCCTCCTCCTTTGAGACTTTCTTTTTTGTAGTTGGGCCCTGTCATTTCTCTCTCTCTTTCATTGCACTTCCTTTCGCTGCCTTGTGTCTTTCATCCTCTTCGAATGTACTCACCCCTCACTTTCCCATTACAAACTTTTTAATGACATAATTGTCACATTCCTCATGGTGGAATGAGCAAAGGCCGTAATTAAAGGAGCTTCATTAATTGCCTTCAATGCACTTGTGTTGTGTGCTCACCAAGCTTGCTGTTTTCTTTCAAGTTGTTTATCCTTCATTCGGCTCCTCCTCCAATGTGCTGTCTCGATACGCCGTCATTTCTCTCCTAATTACTGTTCTGTTTGTCTTAGCTGGACAATGGCACAAATGAACACAATCAAGGACATTTGCATAGACACAGCTTATGATGTCCAGACTCTGAAAGGCTCCCAAAAAAACAAAAAACAAGTTAAACCTCCTTTCTCGTCTTTTCTCCTAAACAGAGCCACCAGCAATGTGGCAAGTGTTATCTCTTATCTCTTATGTACAAAGCAGATATGATCAAGCCTAACAGACCTGCTTAACTGTTGTCTGGGAACATCATTTGTCTATCCTGCGAAGCTAAATGAATACATTAGAATTTTTTATTAAACGTTTATTTCACTTAAACGTGAAAATTTGGTCACTATTAGCACTCCCCATGTCCCTGTATATTGTTATTTTTTTATTCTATGGCTCCCAAAGAAGCGTTTTTGAAGGGTCTTCATGCAGCTCTTTTCAAAAAACTAGAATTCATTGACAGGATACAAAAAAGGAACCATAAACGTTGTCCATGATCCATAAGTCTTCTGAAGTCTCGCTTTATGTCAGGAATAGATTAAATTTGCATTGTTATTCACTGAAAATTGCAGCTATTAAACCATATTCCACATAAACTGTTGAACTGTCAGTGTAATCCAAATGTTGACATGATATTTCTGAAAAAAAAAAAAAGTTGTCAGTGCATAATATTTAATATTTATTGTCTGTGCATAATTTCTCATATAAGGCCAGTGTATGGCTCCTGAAGACTTGGACTATAGACCAAAAGTCATATAGACCACTTTTATGGCGTTTGTATTTTTGAGCATGACTGAACTTATATGGAAAAGAGCTGTATAAGCATTCTTCAAAATGTCTTTTTTGTGCATCACTGAAAAGAAACAGTGTTTTTTTTTTCTTTTTCTTTTTTCAAACAGGAGTGTGAAAAATAGTTGGCGATCAAATCCTTTAAAATGTCGAAAAAAATAAGTTGCAGAACATATAATCGTATAAAGATTCGTATAAAGAAAGTGAACACCTGCACAGTTACGCATTGTTAGCCAAAGTGGCGTTTCCTGGCCCTGTAATTGTGGCATCTGGTTCTCAGGAGCCGTCTTCACACTTTTACTGTATCACATCACAGGCACCATTGATGAGTTCTAAGGGGGGTGGGGTCCAAGGGCTCCACTGGGAAAAGAAGACATTTTTATGACAGCTCTGGGAAGGTCTCATCTTTCGGCCACAAAATAGTTCAAGGCTCTTCTGTCAAAACCCCTTGAGTGCCCCCCCACCACCCCCCAACTTATCCCAGACCCGCCTTGTCTTCAGTTCTTGTACCCTCCTCCAACTGAGGAGAGCATAGAGTAGGCTTAGTCTCTCACTCTCTTTCTTTGGTCCCTGTGATCTCTGAGCCTTTTTGAAAAAGTGTTGGTGGCCATATACCCACAGCACACTCACACAGACCTCCTTTGACTTAGAGTTCTCGACCTCGTAACTTCAGGCTATCAGGTGTCTGTGGCTATTCACACTGAGTGAATGAATCTTTAAAACTTTGTTTGTTTTCCACTCATAGTTTTGTATATGCGGTGAAATTCCAAGGTTAAAAAGATACTGTTATAGTTTAGGGAATACTTAAAGGTGAAGTGTGTAATTTCTGCGCCGCTAGCGTCAACAATCGGAACTGCAAAATTAATGGCTTTATGAAAAAACTCCCCTCGTCTGCCATTGGTCGTTCAAACCGATAGCCCCACCCACAATACATGCTATTGGTTGATTCAGTGTTGCTGTTGTCGGTTTGCGCAAACAAACAGAGCCACAGTGTTTATACTTTTACAGAAAATCTGAAATTAAAAGTTAGCGAAAGGCTTACTTAAAATTTCCTTTTAAGGTGGAATATTATATTTAAAAAATGTCACAATGAACATTTAAATGTCTACAAAAAAAGCACATAATGTAAATGATGCAATATAAGATGCTCTGAAGAGCAACACTCTCCCCCTCAAAAAAGATCAATTATCCAACATCCAACACGTCCCCCCTCTTCTTCAGGTTTCTCTTCCCTTTTGTTTATTCTCTCGTCTCCTCTTGTCCATGCCTGGTGTGACCTACCCCAAAGGCCTTCATTATTAATTGTCCTTTGGAGACAGGGAAAAGTTCAAAGACTGTGCGGATGGTCCCTTTACTGCGACCGTCTATTGTCTAACATTCATCTCCCTTTACCCTTGTTCCAGGAGTGTATTATCTCCCCTGCCTCATGAGAAAAGAAGGTTAGTCAATAAGAGCTTAGAGAGCTGCCATCGTGACTGCCAGGAGGTCCTGGCCTCCCAAGTCCACACACAGCTCCCCCACAGAGGGCTAGTTTACTGTTGTTTATCTTTGAGCTGCTAGCTTTTACCACGCTACACTAGCACATCTTAGGATCGGGCTCTGGTTTCACTTCTTCCTCTCTGACCTCACACTGACCTGCAGTGTGGTCTGCCAGCTTACCTCATGCTCCCATTATAACACCACTCAAAGCTATGGACAGTGCTATAAGATAGCGGTGGACATTTAAAGGATACATTAGGAACGGTTCAACTTAATCTTACAGTTGTAACCCCTTAACATCTCATTTTCTTGCTGGGGAAAAAAAAATTGTTTAGCTTTACATGTTTTGTTTTGTTTTTTTCTCTATAGGCTACACGCATCAATGAACTGCAAAAATAATGACTGTCCTCACCAACTCATGCCATTGGTTGAGCCAATGTTGCTGTTGTCGGGCAGGTCGGGACGCTCAAACAAACAAAGTAATGTTTTGAAAGCATCACAGAGCCGCTGTGTTTACGCTATAACAGGAAATCAACCTAAGAATGGCTTAGTTACAGTTGTCCCTGCAGCTACAAAAACTATTTACCTCATACATGCAAATATAATATTATATGTATAAATTAAATGTAATTAAATTAGTAATACTTCAGTTATATGAGTTTAGCATTTATACCTTAATTTAAAAGCACAGAAAATGTGCAACAAAAGATAAAATTCAACTTTGCATCCAGTATGCAGCAAAAGTATATAAAATATCCGCTCGATTGAAACTGAAGACAAAGTTGGACTTGGTGCCCCATTGTGTGGCAAGCGCACATGCAGCTGGGATGGCACCCCTCACAATAAGTGTTCTGTGGTAAACCCTTGGCCCGTCATGTGATATCAAGAGTCACTGTGGTCAGATGATGCAGACTATTGTCTTCAAGGGCTCTTGGCTCACAATCATCTTCCTCTCTCTAATTAGATCATACTGTCTGATTGACTGACACTTACAATTACAAGATAGAAACTACTCTTTTTGACAAATAAAAGAGAAATTTAAAACAATTACAATAACATATTACTAATAATACAAATAGGATACAAAAATACTTCTATCCTTTAATATTAAATACAGCTGGTTTAGCAGTATTCCGCTAACAGCTTCTTATTCTCAGTGTTGAACCAATTCATCACCTGAGAGCTGATGGATAGGAGACTATAATGCATTTCCTCTTTTTTTCACTACTTGCTTTACTTTAAATGTCACGCTTCACAGCTCCCCGTCACACTGTACATCCCCAGCTGAAAGTAATAAAGCTCTATGAAAACAAACTCCCATCATATTAGCTTAGTTATTACCATGCTTCACGTCAGAGGAGCTCCAGTAATCTAGTTATAGGACGACACTTGGGTTCTGTTCCCATTGTGGCCGCTGATAGAAAAAGGCTTACACTCTTTATGTCTTTATTGAATGCACTTTAGGCAATATTTTAAAATTAGACTGGCAGATAGTGAGTTTAACAGTATTCAGGTTTGACAAAAATATTTTTTTTCTTTTACCTGCCATGTAAGGGAATATCCGTTCCCATATCTCTGTTGATGAGATCACTCGCAGGGGCTGTGTGATTTCTTCTCATTCGATTCTTGTGGGAACTGAACTTCCTCAGCGTGTTGGTTAATCATTAGTGGAGGTGACCTGGAGAACACTACAGTACAGCACATTACATCCAATGGCCTTGACTGTACTTACCAAGGGACAGCGTAATCGTTGCCATCAAATCTGCATTAAAGACTTATCTTTTGTTCATTACTAGCACAAATAGCAACATCAACAAGGAGATGTAATTTAATAATTCATAATGGAAGGTGCAACGAAAGCACACCTACTTTAAACTGCTTCACTTACAAAACACAAAGGGTTTTTTCAGCCTAACTGTCTGGTGATGGCAGTTTAGAGGGACCTACTGCTGTAGGCACTCTATATTGTATATAACTCAGAGAAACAGAGACAGAAATTAGATAAGAGTGCGCGATGCTTTCAGGCAATGTTTTTTTTGTTTTTTTTCTCCAGACAAAATTACTTATTAATGGTCACTAAGTTGCACGGGGGACCAAGCCCTGCAGTCTTTAGCACCAGCCAAAGAAAACAACTACACACACACACACTAGCACGTACAGAATAAATCATAGATGTAGTACTGTTCAAGTTTAATTCTTTCCCTAATGCTATAAATCTAATATGAGTGTTTCATTTAACTACTTAAGAATTTATTGACTGTATATCAAACCTGCTCAAGTACATCTCGTACACAATGAAAATTATTTTAGTATCTTTATCTTGTTTTCCAGTAAAAATATTAAAATAGCTGTAAAGCAAAATTAATTAATTTAACATTTACTTTTTGTCTTGTTTTATGCATAAGCCTCAAAACATTTAGTTGGATTTAAGTTTAAAAATTGTGATACACAATGTACTGGTACCATATTGATTATTGGCTCAAATTATTATTATTATTATTTTCTGGTTTTAGTGGCTATTGAATATTTAATTGAATGTTTTTTCCAGTATTTTCACAATCTAACACGCAAGTTAATATTTAAAACAACCCAATAATTTAATAAAACTGTTAAATGTAATCTTTAGCAATTTCACAATGCATATCTTTTTTCAAACTGTACATTATAAGTTTGATTTTAGTTATTAGGGTTTTATTTTGAATTTATTTAGACAAAACCATAACGATTTTAAAAACAACCATATGGTCATCGGCCATAGTATAAAAATAATTATGGGCTTATCGCTATCGGCCACGATTTTTATAAAGAGTCCGAAAAAAAAAATTATGTTAATTCAATATGTGTTCTCTGAAAACAACTCTTATACACACTTATGCAACTTTGCTTCAAATAAATTTTGTCATTCAGAAATTGTCTTTACTGGAAAACAAGACAAAATGCTGATTAAGTGAAAGGTTTTTGCAGTAATGTGTTTTGTTTGGGGGTTTTTTATTTTTATTTTCGAATTAAGAACACAGGATGAACTTGACCATGTCCTACCAACAAGCATCACATGCTTCCTGCCCTAAAGTGTGACATTGTGGCGCTGAATATCCACTTCCTTTAATTGCTTCTCAGCATTAAGTGCTGCCTGCCATGGGCTGGAATTCTGGTGTCACGAAGGGACCTGTGACAGAACATAAACAGTGCATTAATAGCTTCTAAAAGGCCTGCAAGCTCACTGGAACGCCATCTTCCTACAGATAAGTTCCTGGAGTGGCACAAACTGAGAAACACCTGCCAGTGCCAGAACCAGTGCCAGTCTTTATGGCTCCCTACAAGTAGCTTTTGATGGAAAGTTCTTCCATGGACTAGACAGGCCTCCTTTTTTCCGCCCAGACTCCTTCCATGTTCTCCCATGTCACCTTGTGTGCAGTCTGCTCAGTGACACCACTGGTGATTATGTCATTATTTTGCTCCAGGGGGTTCTAACACATCTGTAGCACTCATGCACGGCTTTCTCCAAACCCTGGCACATCTCCCACCCAACCACCCCATCTCTGTCTCCCTCCCTCTTCTCTTCATTAGTCTCGGTGCCAGATCCTTTCTTCAGCCAGACAAGAAAGACCCAACTCCAAGCTGCCTTTCTCCTCCTCCTGCCTGCTCCAGTCCTTAGGCCATTCTGTCCTCCCTCTCCCCCTCCTTCTACTCCAGATGTCCCTCTTTCTCTCTTTCCCTCCCTCAAACACTCTCTTCTTTCATGGGGTTCAACTGCAATTTGAGACAAATGACTTCATAACCTTTAGCCCAAGCAGGTTTGAACCCAGACCCTCCTCTAGGTCAGAGACCTAGTGCCTCTGAATTTGAAGTGCACATGTCATTGTGGCATTGTTTGCTTTAGCAAATGCAATGATATAAAAGGGCGAAAGGACATCCTGCTCATATGGCGAATCAGATTCAGCATAATAATCATTCTTCATTAAAGGAATAGTTCAACCAAAAATGAAAACTCATTATAACTCACTCTTGTTCTAAAGCTGTATGACTTTCTTTCCTCCATGAAACACAAAGCGATAGATTTACTGGTCCATCTTTTTCAATGAAATCGCAATGCATTCATGCTTCAAAAACATATCATAAAAGTGTGCATACAATATCTGCACTATTGTCTTCAAAATGCATCTGACAACATTGTGTGACAAACAGAACTAAATTTTAAGTCGTTATTCATACAATCGTACAGAATAGTTTTTTGTACTTTTCTTACAAGTTTATTATTAAAATGTTCTTCTGTGTTTGAAGAAAAAAAGGTGAGTAGGCTAAATAATGGCAGTTTTTTTTTTTTTTTTGGCTGAACAATTCCATTTATAATGCTTGTTTCGTCTTCTGTGAAAAAAAAAAAAAAATAACCAGCGAATGACCTTATTTAAAGGTGAGCGCAAATATATCCACTCGCGCACACACTCACTATGTGCCAGCGTGCCTTGAAAAATGGGCATATGGTGCTTGCTCAAAGTTTTCTTAAGTATGAAAAATAGTTTTCATCAAGGCCAATGCAGAATCAGCAGCAGCATGCGTATGTTTGTCCAGCATTGGCAGTGAGAACCTAGGCCTGCTTCAAGGTTGTTGGGACAGTTTGTAGAGCTCAGTTGCATCACAGTGGGTTTTGAAAGAATCTTTATCAGAGAGGGAAACATGCAATCTGTTTGCCTGATTGACACTCCAGCCAAGAGTTTATCAAACTGCAAGGTTTTGCTTTCTATGTGCTATTGATTAGCTGGAGCTGAGCGTCCAGCGTTCAGTGTAACGTTTCACGTTTGGGATGTTGCTCTTTTGAAGTTCAGTCTAGCTCCCAGACAAGCAGTGATAGAGAGAAACTGAGAGCGAGTGGGTGGGAGGCAAGTGGGGTGGACTCTTATACTTTCAGCCCCCTGGCCTTGAGACTTGTTTGCTCTCTGTCAATCCATTATCTCCTAAAAAAAAAAACAACTCAACCTCCTGACATAGTCTGTGTTATTTAGATGTTATATTTATTTAAAAAGGTCTTTATTTTGTACTTCAATACATGCCTTTTAAAAATTATATATATATATATATATATATATATATATATATATATAAATATATATATATATATATATATATATACATGTGTGTGTGTGTGTCTGTGTGTGTATACACACACACACACACAAATATAAACAGCTTATTTTATTTTTTATTTTTTTGAGGATCCTTACCAGTAGTGAAAGGGAAGTGTTCACTTCTCAGATTAAAGTTTGAGATGGGGAAATGGTGATAATGATGAAGTATGAAATGTGAGCAACATGCTTCTCTTAGAATTTAAATTAGTGGGAAAAAAAGAGTCATTTAAATAGTTGTTTTTTCACAAATATTATTTGTGCTGTAACATCATTAGATTAAATATTGACTTAATTTCATTAATATTAATGTTGCATCATTAGCATTGAAACTAAATATTTTAGTTTTTCTCTTCAACAATCTCTGAGAAATCTTACTGACTAGCAGATGAATTTATCACCTTTGACTGGACAGCTTGGCCTGAGCAAATACAAGCAGTGAGATACACCAGATCCAAACAGAGGCAATATCAAACAAGAGCCGCAATGAAATGGAAAGTAGACTCTTCCCCTTTAATGATTAACTCTGGTGAGAAAACCAGTACTTTCTTCCCAAGAAGAAACTCTTAGCAGGGACAGAGAGTGAGCCTGGGCTTTCAGTTCCCCACGCTGTGGCCTTTTGAGATACAAACGTTTCACAGACTGTGTCTTCATCTGCGGTACTCATCTATGACATTTCCCACACATGTATTCGCTCAGCCCTCCTTCCCCTCCCCACACAGTCCTTGATTTGTATGGTAGTTATCAGGAGGTAAGTCTCTCCTCGATCAATATTTACCCAACAAACAGAGTCGATTCGGAGGCAGTTTGTATAGAGGGCCCAAGTGCACACGCAGTGGGGTGAATGAATGCTGGTTGAAGTACCGGGGCTGCTGATCATGACTGCTCTACATGCCCCCACCCCCCACCCCCCCACTTCTCTTCTTGTCTTGTGTTTCTCAGTGGAGGCGTGATATAATATCCCTCTTTTCATAAGATGGTCCTGTGTCCTCTCATCCTTGGCAACAGCAGCGCTGAGGATGCAGTGCTGCCAGAAAACTGATCAAGCTGGGGGGCAGGAACCAGTGGCCAGCTAATCGTGTAATGATACTCAGAAAATAAAATCATGCAATAATCATTTTTCAGTACAAACTGAGCTTAATTGACAGAATTTGTCGCATAATTTGTCCCTCCTTTTCTTAAAAAAAAGCAAAAAATCAAGGTTACAATGCCGTAAATGGGACACAATAATATCTACATTAATAGATATTATCTACTAATATAGATATATTATCTACAGTAATAGAAGTGAATGGGACACATTTTTGGAGGATGTAAAAGCCGAAATATGAAGCTGGTAATTTCACAAAAGCATTTCTGTTACCTTGTGTATTTGACACTTGTGTAATTTTCAATTTAGTATTTTAGAGGCAATGAGGTTATAAAATTGCATATAACTTTACACATTAATGGTTACCAAGCAATTTTTTCACACTAAAATCTCATTAACTCTCATATTGTTTACATTTTGTGAGTATATCATTGAAACAATGAGTATTTTCCTGTTTGCATTGGCCCCATTCACTTTCATAGTAAACTCCTCACTGTAACCCAGATTTCTGCATTGTCAACATTATTTTTTGGGTCATCAACATGCCACAGATGAAGTTAGCTTAACTTGAACACTGAACCCAGAATATTCCTTTAACTCTTAATGTTGTTTCAGGGATATTAGAATATTAATATGACGTATTATAACGTGTACAAATCGGAACTTGGAACTGGTGGAAGTAATTGAGTAATCACTTACGCTTTTCACACTTTCACATCATCTACAGCCAAGAAGCGAAACACAGCATGACAGCATGCACAAACACGGCGGCCACCGACACACGTAGTGTTTTCTTTATTAGTATTAATTTTCTCTGAGGGCTATGTGGGCCATTTAAACCATGCCCGACGTATTTTTCCTCTCAACTTGACTGAATCAGGAGTCCTAAAGAGGGCATATGAAATATTGATGTGGAATTGTCTGCCGTGCGATTCAGCTGTGTTTACCACACAGCAGAGCGGCCTTAGAGGCTTAGCCTACACAATAGCCGTAACAAAAGAACAACAGCTGATCCGTGTGAGGCGAGGAGGTGACAAAACAGTTAAAGCATGCTGCTGGCTATGGGCAAGCAGTCAGCAGATGCAGACAAAAGGGTTTGTGACAAGAATAACTCTCCCTCTCCCTCTCCCTCTCTCTCTCTCTCTCTCTCTCTCTCTCTCTCTCTTTTCCTCTGTCTCTCTCTCTCTCTCTCTCTTTCCAAGGCAAGCAGTCAAGAGGATCCAAAATACCAATACCCTTTTCTCCTTGACATTGTCTTCTTCCCTAGTCAGCATTTTACTGTCCTTTTATGGTAAAAAAAAAAAATGAGTCGGAGAAATTCCTCACAGGAATATTCTTAGCAATGCAGCACTCCTGGGCTTTACCCCACATTAGTGTCAGTGGCTATGCAAAGTAATCAAATTTGATGTGAACATATCTCTCTCACAAATAGGATAAATATATATCTATTAACGATAACATCTTCACATTAACACTAAACAGGTGTGCACACCTGCTTCATAAAAGAGCCAATCAAGTTTAGGACTTGCATGCACATTGAATAAAAAAAAAGTAGCTTTATGAAACTGAGAGATGATTAAACTAAATCAGTTAATCAATTTTTTGAGCCAGTTCGCTAAAATGAATCATCAGAATGAACCAGCTTGCTAAAATGAATCAGACTGCTAAGAAACATTTCCGTGAACGAAACTGAGTAATGATTTAAAATAATTCATTCATACTTTTTATTAACCAGTTCATTAGAATAAATCATCCTATTGAACCAAATCTCTAAAATGATTCAGACTTCCTAATGCTATTCAAGAGAGACATACTTATAAAGCACATTGTGTCAAGCTACACCACAACTTGTTGAAAACTCTAGCTTGTTTCTGGAAAATCAATGCCATTATGCTGCACTGTTTTTAGGTAATTGCTTTTGTACTGTAGGACTCGCATGAACATCAAATAATGTGTAGTTTATTTATTTATTTATTTATTTTTTGGTTGATTTATGCTATTTTATTGTTGAATCTAAATATTTTATTGAAATGCAGTCTTGACAAACAGATTTGAAAAATTCAGCCATATAGCTAGCCGAAGGCATTACCAAGATAGCCACCAAGCAGGTTGACTTGCCTTTAAGGGACTATGGTAGCATCCAAAAGAGACAGACTCCCTTCTGAGACCGCACAAATTTTAGAAAGGCACCTTTATCACTTTTTTCTTTCTTCCTGTGTGCAATTATTCTGTTGTTTTTCCAGAAAGCTGCTGGGCATTGTCTGAGGGGGTGGAAGACTTATAAAAGCGTGAAAAAAAAAATAGGGGAGAGGGTATGTTGTGAGTTGGGGTGTTGGGGAGGTTGGATATCTATAACCTTTGTAATCCACCCCCCACCCCACCCCACCTCTCTTCTCTTTTTCTTTCTCACCCCCTCCATTCCATGTGACATTCATTCATCAGCCAAGTGCGTTTGGCAAGCCCTTCGCCTATGAGCGCCGTCCCAGTGACCACTAACCTTGGTATGTCCTGACACTCGTGATGAGTATCTGCAGGACACAGAAGGCAAGCAGGCTGCTATGTCAGGCCCTTTATTGTGTACTGCCGAGGCTGGGGACAGTCAGCATAATCAAACAAATGACCCCTGAAGGCTGTGCCCCTCGGGGAGGGAGAAGTAGAAGGAGACAGAGCTCTGGCCAAAAGCACTTGGGCAGGATTTTTTTACTTTTTTTTATCTTCTCTTCTCTTCTCTCCCCCCTCCCTTCCTATGATCTTGCCCCAGGAGAAAAAGTGGAGGAGGGGAGAAATTACTGTACAGCACTGTACAAAAATGTCACCCTTTTGAGACAGACAGTGCTCAAGCATAGCAGTGTTGAAGAGATACTTTGAAACTGCTGTAAGCTACTTGTAATTTAAACCAGTTCAACTACAGTCAAGCTGCTGTAAGAAAACATAGTATGTTACACTACAAGGTGGAAAAGTAGCTACATTAAAGCTATAAGAGGTTGATATATAAAAAAAATTAATTTATTGATTATATATATATATATATATATATATATATATATATATATATATATATATATATATATATATATATATATATATATATATATATATATTAAATGATATATGAATTATTATTGAAAACAATCAAACTTCAATACACATACATTTACACAAAACGAATAAAACTAAACAACACTCTAACTTATCTTAACTGGATCAGGAATGAATCCATAAAACACTTTTAAACCAGTTCAATAAAATTAATCATCTAAATGAACCATCACAGTGCTATTTGAAAGAGACAATTCCAAGAACAAAATTGAGTAATGATTCAAATGGATCAATTCATAATTTTAAACAGGTCATTAAAATGATTTGCCAGAATGAACAAATTCACTAAAATGAGTCAGACTTCCCATAGCTGTTTGAGAAAAATAGTTCCATGAAGAAAACTGAGTGACAATTGAAATGAACTAATGAATCATTTTAACGAGTTCGTTAAAGCGAATCATCCAAATGAACCAACTCACTAAAATGAATCAGACTTCCCAATGCTATTCGAGAGAGGGCTACTTGTTGAAAACACTGGAAAAGCTATGATATTATGTTACACAATTCAGTTAGCAACGTTGCTACTTTTAGCTATTTACTCCCTAACACCGGAACACATCATAAAAGGGAGGTAGGCTGGGGCACGTTACAGCATATAAACCCAATCAAGCCTTCAACAACACTCTGGTGAATCATACCATCTAGTTTAACTGCCATTATAAGTTCAGTATTTATAGCCATGCTATAATTTAATACTGCATCACAACAAAAAGTCAAGCACTTATGATTGTGGCGGCAGAGTGAAACATCTTCCACACAGGTCAAGGCCTTTCAAACAAGGGTATGCCTTTGATGACAGTATATTTAACACACTTAATGGAAAAAAGGGAGCTGGGGATGGTGTGGGTCGCATGGATGAGATTCTTTGTCCAGACAACTGCTCACCTGGCAGGGCCTTTGAGGAGCAGTCAGAGTCTGATTGATAGTACTGATGCCAAACTAAGTGCTGATCCCGATCCATGGGGGAGGGCTGCATTGATAAAACCAACTATTGGACTGCAACTTTAACCTTGCAGTGGAGGATGAATATTAGATGGTGTCATGAGCTTTGTTGCGAGTGCACTGATTTGGGGTGGTTGGAGGAAAAACTGCAAAAGAAGATATTTTGAAGAATGTTTAACCGGTTTTGTCCATACAATGAAATTCAGTGGAGTCCAAAACACCATTGGACCGTACTGACTTCTATTGTCCCTGTTGAAAAAACAGCATATGCTGGTTAGGTATGTTATGAAGCATGGTTGCTGGTTTGAGCTGGTTTACTACTGTAGCTCCTGCTCAGGACCAGCTAAAACCAGCTCATGACCAACTAAGGACCAGCTTAAACCAGCTACCATGCTTCAAAACCTACCTAACCCAACAGGGCTATGGAGAAAAAATAAAGACATCTTTTGAAGTCGTACAGGTTTGGAACAACATGATGATGGATAAATGTCCAAATTTTTTATCAATATTAGCATTCCTACTGCATCCCTCAAATGCTAACGCTTTCTCTGTGGCCTGTGGTAACACTTTTAATATGACAGCACTATGTTTTATGTCCTCATATGCAACCTTTGTGTCTGTTTCTTTGTGCCTGCGCCTGCTTCCCCATCTGTGTTCGAGCGTGTGGGTGTTTGTGAGTGTGTGTGGCAGTAAGCACCATGTCTGGGAAGTGTCTTGTCTAGCTGTAGGGGAGGTGACTTAGTTCTTTGCCTGGCTAATCATCTCTATAGTGTTAGCGGAGAGGGACTGTCACTGGTGCTAAAGAGATCACAGGGCCAGTCTATAGCACGCCCCCGGTCTTGGCCTTTTCTCACGAACAACAACCTCACGCCAGAGAGGATGTGTTCTGGTTGTAGAGAACAAACTCCTCAGTAGTGCACTATACGCTACCTGGTTGCTTTGCTTGCTTAAACACTGCAGTTAGAGGTCCAGACCTTGTCCAAGAGCACCAAGTTTACTGATAACTTTCCTTGAATTCTTCCACCTGGGATGGAGGCTACAACTTTGGCTCGAAACTTGGTGCCCAACCAATAAGTTACATGTTCATTACAGAATCTAGTTTCACTGGAACTTGATAAGAAGCAAAGCAGAATTTAGTATTTTATGGACCGCTGTCAGTGGCAGAATCTCCTTCCCCTTCTAGAAGTGGAAGCATATTGAGACAAAAAGACATTTTATGAGACATTGCTAACAATCTTGTGTCAAATAAAGGGAAGTCAACAAATTATGTTTCGCTCCCTCTAGGAAGTAGACTCTAAAAGAGGAACAGCTCAGGTAATGTTTAACCCAATGAGTTCCTCTTGGTTATAACCTCACAAATTCTGCCACATTCAAAACATTGACTGTAAGGTGTTGTTATGCGATGGTTTGACCTGTTTCGATGGGAAAAAAAAAATGTCTTGTTGCTTTTTTCACTGTAACCTTTCAAATGTAATGAAGTACTTTCACGTCCCCCAATGCTGCAGTTTGACAAAAAGAAAAGACAACTAATATAAAAGATTTGAAAGACTAAACACACGGGTATTTAAGTCAACACCACCAGAATGTGTTTCAGCAACTGAAACAAAGAGGAATTAGTGTAGTGACGATGTTTGGGGCCGGTCTCTATGTCCTCTCAGACTTTGCAGCCCAACTCTTCTCTTCTTAGTTTCTGCCAGAAGGGTAATTCGGCTCTTGAAGGGTCCTGCTTGCATCTCAGTGCAGAATTTTATTTTCTTGTTCGTTTTTACTTATCTCTTTTTATTTTTCTTTTCTTTTCTTTTCTTTTCTTTTCTTAACCAGAGACTTGGGATTGAAACCTAATATGTTTATTAATGTCATTGTCTCCTTGTGTATCAGCAGGTTCCGGAGCGATTCCTGGAAGTGGCACAGATCACGTTACGGGAGTTTTTCAATGCCATTGTGGCAGGCAAAGATGTTGATCCTTCCTGGAAGAAGGCCATATACAAGGTCATCTGCAAGCTGGACAGTGAGGTCCCAGAGATTTTTAAATCTCCCAATTGTCTGCAGGAGCTTCTGCATGAGTAGTGATTTTAATTGCTTACCATGTATCATCCCTTCTTTTCCTGAATCTTTACAAAGTAAGAGGTAGCATTCCTGTTTTTAAGTCCCGGCTACTTTTAATTGACTTAGCTGTTAATTTTTTTTTTTTTTTTTTGTGCTTCTTTTTTGGGAAAGTCTATAAAATTCTTGATTGTTTTTGACTGTATTCAATCCTTACCCCCTTTTTCCTTGCCT